>NW_010239100.1:219947-260482 GCF_000690775.1 Eurypyga helias | reverse complement strand
GGAGTTAAACCACGACACCTACCTTTGTTGAGGAATATGGGACCAGGACATTACACAGGAAGATGTGGAAATGCTGGTGCATGACAAGAAAGTACTGTGGTGTGGGCCATGCTTCATGGCATTGTGGGATATGCACTGACCACCTGGGACACTGTTGCACATCAAAAACATCCCTGTATTGAGTGGGAAGCCAATGCAGTAGGTCCTATGTGGGCCAGACATTGCTACAGTTCTGCTCGTATTTCACTGTGACTGTATTCACAATATCCTGGAGGGCTCTGTCAAGGGTGTCTGAGTGATCGGACTAGTTGGATTTCATGACAGTTCTGGGAAGAGCTGAGTTACGGCAGTAGTGCACAATGATCAGGACTTACACTTTTGTTCATCTAACATATCTTTGGCACATATTGTATGATCCAGATAATCCCTCAATGTTCTAGGAAGTGGAAGGCAATAAAAGAGGGTTTCTGGACAAATGGCACAGGGAGTATGCTGCAGCACAATACCAGAAAGTTATCAGCCTGTCTCTGCTGTCACTGAATATCCATTTATTAGAGGACTGTACCTCCTGGAAATCTCCCCCAAAAACATAACCCCCTGAAGATTCAGAGATGTTGGAAGATTTTCAGAAACATATCTCTGCCCATCTTCTAATCCTCTCATTTTCCATCATGACTTAAAAGAGATGATGAGGATGCCTTCTTGCATCCTGATGTTCTAAAAAATTCACTGTGTTGTTCTTAACCTCCCAGGTCTCAGACATCATATATTTCTGTCTTTCTGGATAACATATTACACTTTTAAATTGCAAAAATACCCTCAGAAGGGGATTCTTGAGGTATTTTTAAAACACTACAGATGTAAAGTTTCTCCATGACAAAGGTGTTTGAGCCATTGGAAATCATTATCATAGTGATAGATCTGTCAGTTCACAGAGTGATTTGTCGGTAAATGAAGATTACATACATATCTCTGGCAGCTTTATTCTCTCACTTAGCTGCAGAAGCGTAAACCATCAGGCTAATGGAATTACAGTAATATAAAATGAAGGAGAATGTGATCTGCGATTTCCAGGGTAGGAATGCCAGACATCTAACTGATCATCAAAGGACAAGAATCTTCTACTTTAAAACTTATTTTTAAGAGTATGTCAAAACACACCGCACATTTTTAAACAGGGCCTTGTTGGCGTTCTGACAGCATAGGTCTGGTGGTAAAGTGAGTGACTGTAATGGCCAGATAAAAATAGTAAAAAGATTTCAAATTTTCAAATAGGCTTTTGAGTCAGACCAAGAGATACATTGATCCACAGGTTTCTGAGGATACTACGAGTGGAATCAATGGAGATGAGTAAAAGATTTTAATGATGGCTTTTTCAATGATTGCCAGCCACAACAGCTACAAGACAAAGTGGGAAAAGATACCCATTAGCAGCCCAATTAATATGCTTTTGAGGATTAATCACTTCAGTATCCATGCCAGTCATGGACTCTGTGTTCACACCTCCACTAATTTTCTTTCTGCTCTTAATTATTTTTTTTTAATTAGCACTTCCCCATGAGTGGTAGCTGGAGACCCTCCTATCCTTTCTCTCCTTGGGGAAGCACATTGGCAGCAAGGGGAACCCCAGCAGTTCAGACTGGAGGGCTGGTTTATCTCACTGTCCTTTCTCAGCCCTGCCCTGCATTGAGTTCTCTGCTGGTGATGGGAGATGAGGAATAGCATCAGGGCCAAACAACCTTTGAGGGGACAGGATCAAGCAACTCCTCTTCAAACTATTGTTCAGGATCTCTGCAAGTAGACAGATGTTGCTGTAATATTTATATAAAAGGAGGAGGGAGATTTTTTTCAAAGGAGTCAGAAAATTATACCTGTGTCTGTGAAACATTGAGGCGAGACCAGCATATAGGACTCTAAGTGTGGACCTGTGGAATTTAAATCTTAGTTTGTTTCTGAAGAAAACTAAATACAGTTTGCTTTAAGAAGGAAATTTCCAACATTTTGTTATCAACATAGCTGGTGACTGGCTTGTTTGTTTTCTTCCACCACTCACACACATTGGTTCTTCCAATAGAACCACTGCTTAGGAAGCTGTACTAGACATCAGATGGAGTAAACCCCTTGAGAACCAGTATTTTGACAATTCATAATAGAATGTTGTTACATTAGTAATTAGTTTGATTTTTCATTTTTTCTTTTTTTTTTTTTTTTTTATTTACAGGACAGGTTTCATGTTTTTAATATCCCTGGTTGAAACCAGGAGGGCTGCTTCAGGCACCTCATTAGCATTCACTTTAGCAGCATACAATAGGATCTTGCAGCTGCCCTCTCTGCAGTATTTACCAAAGCAGATGCAGGAGTTGTTATCAGAATGTTAATAAAGCAGAGAGCTTCCACATTCAGCAGTCTGACAGGCAACTTTCAAAGCCTATGATGTCTCTTTCAAGTCTCAATGTTTCCAAATTAACATTATTGTATCCTACTGTACTTGTGCATTTTACTTTGTTCAATGTGCCATTTATATACTTGCATTCATTTCAACCAGTCGCTCTGTGTCTAGAACTACTTAGCCTTCTATTTTTCAGTTTGGTTAGACAGATTATCTCTTCCTTAGAATATGGAGAGATCTGACTCCACATGTAAGATATTTTACTATGTGGAAAGCCTAAGAAATACTAGGTAATGTCAGTTATGCAATAGGAATCATGAGTAAGACTATTTTTATGAATCTTTCTTTTTCTTGCTAAAAAAAATTGTTTATTGAAGAAGAAAATTTTCTTGGGCAAGGAACTATCTGTTCTGGAAGAACTTTCCTCATAAAGATTTTGCAGTTCTAGGGCATATTGCAGATCAGTCCAAGTTCAGGTCCAAGCTCTGGCTCAGCAAGATGTGGAGCACAGCGTGCCCCAGTCTTGCTTATCTCAGGAGTATGGACTGGCCGCTGGGGTGCAGAGACTGAGCTTGTAGCAAAAAAGTATTGAACTGTGGGAGAAACCCCAAGAGTGATGGTCCTGGAAGGAATGATGTTCAGTGAACTCACCAAAACGTTGCAGAAATGTGACTTGAAGTCTTCTCTCTTTTGTGAAATAGGACTCTTGAGGGGTGTCTTTCTCTCAGTCTGTTCAGTTTGTTTTCTTTTCCTCCTAAGAAAACACAAAGACCCAAGTAGCTTTCACATCCTTAGTTTTGTCCCACGAGAGAGGAAGAAAGAACTTTAAAATGCTCATGGGTGAAAAATCATTTGGTATTCATTTCTGGATGGTATCAGACTCAGACGACCTGAGATGAAAGATCAGATTGAAGGACAGTTTCCTTCTCCTTCAGTTTATGAGCAGTGTTGTTAAAGCAGAAGCTGTTTCTAGGGCCACAAACATATAAAGTTTAAATCTGTAGGGGTAGAAATTCCCTTTTCTCTTATTTATGTACACAGAGAGTAGTAGATTGGGATAAATCCATGACTGAAGCTTACAGGCACAACAGGCAGAAAAAATGTTTAAACGAGGAAGAGGAGATATTTCAGTCAAAGAGAAACTATCTTAAAAGCAGAATGAAGGAACAAGTATTTGGTGCAGCTATTACATAATGCAAGTGGAAAGAAAGTGACACCTGCTTTCAGTAGTCTTCCTTACAAGATTTAATAACCAAAACCCAGCCTTTCAGCTTGCACCAAGTAAAGCTACAGAACACATTCAGCTAAATGAGAAGAAACATGTACTTAAAGCATATCTTCCTGGAAACAGAGTGAGGGTTCCCTTTCCTATAACCTCTCCTGTCCTATGCTGAAGGCCAAATTTTGAAAGCTGACAGCTCAGCCAGACTTAAGCCACTTTATGTGGGGAGGCTGCAGCGAGTAATGTGCAAGGATGTTAGGTGCTCTCAGTGACCTTCCTGCTATGAGTCCATCTCTTAGAGGTCATCCTGATTGGTCTTAATGTCTAGTAGTCAATAATACAGCAACACCTCTAGCATTTACTCTCAATGTGTTTTTCATATTTGTCTTTTTCTTCTTTCCGGGTGATTTTTTATATATTATCCATGTTCACTCTCAGGCCAGTTAAGATGTCTCGGTCTGATTTTTCAGAGATAGTTTCTTCAAAAAGTATGGGAAGGTTGAAGTTCAGCAACAGAAGTTGTTCTATTTGCAGGTACCACAGCCAAAATACATGACCTTGTATGTGTTTGAATAAGCTTCACTGAAGTCATTGGAGACACCGTAAAGGTGGAAAAGAAGAAACGAATTAGTTACCTAGGGAAAATATTAGGCACACCTAGATATAAACCGTCTTTCCTGGTACATTATTTTTAGTTGTTTACTGGTCAGTCTAAAAGATTACAGATGGTACCAAAAGAAAAATAATGTGACATTTCACCTGTATTATACCGTACGTGAACTGTGTATTTCAAAAAGTGCTTCATGATTTTTAAGATGATAAAACAGATTCTGTCCTACCATCACACTCAGTGGTTCACTTCAGAAAAAATACTTCTAAAAATTGTAAATTTTTAGGTTCATATTTCAAAGATTAATCTCCTTTGCAAAGAACTTCTAAGAAGTTAGATATTCATATCTTTTAGGAATGGATTACCTGTTTCAAAAAAAGTCTTCATAAGAAACAGAGAGAGTTTCAAACACCCTCTTCTGAATGTATGCATTTGTTCCATGACTTCTCCAAACATTTAGGAAGACCCACTGGAATAACCTAGCTATTACTGAGATTCCAAGAAAAGTGACAGTAGGAAGACAAAGATGTGATTTCCATTGCAATGTCCAAAACATGAGGGGCTGCAAGAAATCTTTTACAGAGGTAGGTAGGAAAAAATGTCACACTCACGTCCACATACATACATATACACAAAACAAGGAAAGATCTGTGTAGTCCATAGAGAAAAAACATACGTTAATTTCATATCAGATTAAAGGTTGACTTTAAATGTGTGTCAGAGATGAAACTTTTCCAAGTATATAGCTACTCTGTGAGTAGATTGGACCCATCCTCTAACATGCATCTGAAAGACTTGCCTCTTTAATCCTTTGGCTACACTTGTATAGCTTATCATGCCAATTAAATCTTTTTGAATTAAATGAATAGAGGAATGAATCATTGGTTGAAAGCCAGCTCCTAGTGTGCAGGTGTCCACTTCAAATAAAACATCACTATAATATTTTGGCACCATATCATATTTTACTTGTGTGAGTATAACTTGCCAACAGAAGCCAGCTCATTCTTTAAGGATTTTTTTTTCCTCTCAGTCACAGGGAGATTAAGGCAAAAATAAACAAAATCAACCTGCCTCAAGCTCTCAAGGTGTTATTTGTTTGAACTTGATCTAACTCAACTCCCACTGAAATCAATTTCTATTGTCTTAGTGTGGTTTGCTATGTCCATTCTTAGAGCCACCCCACAATCTAACAATGCGTGCTCTTCAGAGAGCTAATCACTTGAACATCCTGATAGGCAGAGTAAGGAGGACACCTGAAATAGCTACAGAAGGTGAGTTCTGATAAGGTCATATGTGGAAACAGTACCCTTAGAGAAGCAAATTTCCCCATGCACTCCAAGATGTGGTCTGACTTTCTCACCTGGATGAATGTAATGTTAGACATAGATTAAAAGCTTGCAGAGTGGCTGCCAAGAATGTTTTGTGGGAATGTATAGGTAAACAGCACATTTACTATTCAGTGTGATTGCACTCCATTTCTATCGGTGACAAATTCAGTTTACAAAGTGAGAGACTCTTTTTTTTCTTTTATAAGGAAGTATAAAGCTGACTTTGAACACTCTGCTCCAGAAGGAAAATTAGTTACTTTAAAAAGTGAACTCAGTTTATAATCTCTCATTTGTTTTGTGTTTCAAAGTAATTCTAAAATTAACACTAAATTAAGGTAACATGAAAGAAGAGGCTAAGGTTGTAATTCACATTTCAACTGTAAAAACATAACCAAAAGCTCAAAATGGTTATAATACTTTAAAGGGCTCTAAATGTGATGTGACAATGGGTCACGTGAAGTGACAGAAAACAAATAGTGAAAAAAGAATTTTAAGAGTTCAAAATTGGTTGTTGGTGGAGTTTTTGAAGCAGGGATGGGAAGTTATTTAAAGTTAATATCACCTAGAAAATGTTACATGGAAACTTCTGATGACCAACAGTACCTATATTTGGAAGTAAACAACCAGTCATCAGCAGGATTTGAAATGCTTAGCACTAAATTCACTGACTACCAAGTTAGCTGCAAGTGGCCCTGCCTTGTAAGAGGGATAGTCTTCCACTCGCTCCTCGTCCCATGGCTTTCAGACCATATTTAGTAATTATGCTGGTGTGAGCACAGAATTTGAACTGGGCTATTGGTGAAGGAAAGTACCAATTCCACCATCCCTAGACATAATATGGCTGTAAGTGACCCAATGACATGATCGTACTGTTCTATGAAAACAACCTCACTGTGACTGTGCTGACAACCACGTATGTTCTGCCATCAGTGTCTTCAGTTCTGACGCGTCCAGACATTTTCCCTTCAAAATAACATCATAAACTCTGGTTCTCTGCATTCAAAAGAAAAAAAATAACAAGTACCATCTTTGTTGTGTTTAATAAGTCATTTTTATGGGTCTAATATATACTGGTATTTGTACAAGGTGGTTTGTGTTTGCCACAGCCAGTGTTTCAGTTATCTGACTTGATCTCAAATGGTCAGTGAGAGGAAGACAACTACTGGGGTAGAACCAAGGAACAAGCTTCATCAAAAGTATCCTGGGGTAGACAGTGAAGGGAAGCAGGAGTGGATGCTGACTGTAGTGTATAATACTACTTTCTTCTCATTATTACAAATAAATCCCTGCTTATTAATGATAAGTTTGGTTTTTTTTAAATAAATCCTTTTGCTTTTAAAAGTGTTAATTCTCTAATTTTTGTGTGGCTACACGTAGGATACTTTTCAGCTACCTGCTACCAATACGTAATCTAAAACTGTAGCTTCTTTACTGCTTGAGCCCTCATCTGACAGCTCATAAAACAGAACCCAAGTCTTGAAAGGAGGTTAAGAAATATCGTGGCAGCCTCAGGGAATCAGAAAATCAAACCACAGGAAAGCAGCCTGTAATGACCAAAGGATGGGGATTCTTGAGATGGACTTGAAATATATAGGCATAGGTCAGCCCATCCAAAGACATTAGTTTGCATGTAGTATGAAGTAGCACTTGCCTGGAGGGACTGGCAGGAATCACAACAGAGTTTGCTCAAGTTTGAGTTTAGGTTTTTCAGAAATGGAAACAAGAAGCGCTTGCCTGCAGGTTCAGAAACAATAGAAATGTAGTCTCTCAACGGGATTTGGGCCATGACTACAGAATAGACACTTGTTTTAATAAAAAGCAAGGAAAAAATGATCCAGGAAAACATCAAAAGATCCAGGGTTAAGAAGGCATTTGTTGATTCCAGACAAAAAAGGTAAGCATCTCTCATTTTATAGAAGGAATAAATGAGACACAGAGAAAACAGGTAACTTTAAATAGCAAGTGAATAGAAGCCACTTCCCATTGGCTCGTGCTACACTTGTAAGGCCACAGATAGGCATTCATGCCTGCTCATGTACCTTTTCCTATCCAGTAATCTATCCAGGATCTCCAGAAGATATTCACAATCAGGGCATGAAGCAAGATATAAGCAAAATCTGAATAGTGAAAGTAATTACTCATCACCCCAGGGGTAATGCAGTGCAAAGAAAGGAAGTGTGCAACATGCAGGACAGAAGAGGAAAAGGCCCAACTTCGCTTTCCTCATTAAGACAATTTGGAAAGATTATCAAAATATGCAGATTTCCCCCATATATTAATCTTTTGCATTCCAATAAGGAAAAAAAAATAACGTTAATTCAGTTATATCACTGTTTCACCAAATGAACAAAGTAAAAAAGAAATTTTGGAGTCTCTTTTCAGTGCATTGTGAGACATTGTTTGAGGACAAGTAAATGAAAGACTGTGGGTTGCTCAGATATAACAGCTGCAGAAGACTAAGTACCTACCATAGAAGCTGTACTATTAATTGGTGCCTTAACTGTCAGTGTTAATTTCCAGAGATAAACGGATATCCCATAAAGACTAGTATTTGGTAAAAACAATATTGCCAGGTCCACCTTATGCACACAGAGTTTGTGCCCAACCAAGTCTTGTCATTCCTCCCATGGCTGACATAGGTGCAGAAAGCCAGCTTCCCCGCTCCATCAGTGTTTGAGTAATTTGGCAGAAACAGGACTGTGTGCTCTGATCTAGACCAAATTTTTCCTCAAAATGATCTGATGTTATGACTGGAAATATGGCTTAATCTTGGAACCTGAGAATGGAGAAAAACTTGTGTGGGGAGCACTTAAGCAGGTATTTCACACTGATGAATTCCAAACTAGAGAAAAATACGTTAAATTCAACCCAAAGAGGTTAGTTTCTGGCAGTATTTGCCAGGGTCATCATGACTGCTAACCAACACAAAGCGGCAATAAACTTCCACAGTCAGAAATTCCAGTGGAGGTGTTTATGTTTGTATTACAGACAGATGGGAAGAGACAGACAGGTTCCAAACCACAAACATGCTCTCTGCTTATCTGTAATAATTCTCCTTGGCATGGCAAAGATACCTTTGCCAAAGACATTGCTGGGCTAAAAAGCACAACTGTTCTTTTTATTTGCATGTGCAACTGCTAAATCCTCTTGGGCCAGGTTTGAGTGTACCAGTGCAAAAATCAGAGGTTTTAATTATGTCCCCATGTTTGAAAAGCAGGCTTTTTATAAGGTCACATATTATGGAAATGAACCATGAACAGGTACCTGAGGTGGGGTCTGGGAAGATGCCAAAAAGACATACTGCCTTGTGAAGATTCATTGGAGGTATGCAAGAGCATCCATAGCCAGAGGAGTTATGCACTGGAGAGCTGCTGCTCTTGCATTCTCCTCAGCACTGGCATGGACCAACTCAAAATACCCACTCTTGTTCTCTTAATAATGTTTTAATTTAATAAACAACAAACAGAAACAAGGGAATTTACATGTTGTCTGCCTGATACATGAGGCTCAGGACTTGTACAGGGACAGTTTATAACTGCAGGGACAATAGTACTTTCAAGTCACTTTAAATGCTACTTTTATCCCACTCATTTTAATGGCCTCAAAGCATCCAGGTTATTGTCTCTCACTGGAGGCAGAAGTGCCGCTGTCTCTGCTGAAATTCAGGTCTATCATCTTCATGTCTGACTTGAACTTTCTTTCCTCTCACCCTTTACATTTTGTCTGCTACATACAGCTTCAGTAATCCTGTATGTCTCACGCTTGGAGGGACTAGTTGGCAGATGCTGGTGGGAAAAAAAGAAAAAAATATTTGAAATCCTTTTTATTCATCTTTGAAGGAAGCTCAGGACTGCCCTAATTGAAGAAGGAGAACAGAAGTTTTCTGAAATACCTGAAGAAATAGTATGATAAAACTTCTAAGCTCTGAAGAATTGTTTTCCCCATAGAGCCTCTTTGCAAAGGAACATGAAGAAAATTCTGTATTGTCAACTCAATCCCTAACTAAAAGGCTTTCAAAATCTTCCTGGTTTTGAAAAAGCCTTTCTAAGCCTCAGAGGACCTAAAGGAAGCTCATGAAAAGCAAAGGCTTGCAACTTTTCAGTCTGAGATTTTATGAAGAGGATGGAAAGATGGACAGCAACCTTCCTTCTAAATCCCTGGCTTCTCAGAGGAGAGCTATTCTGACCTGCCTCATCCCTCTACAACAGGTGGAGTGTTGTAGTGTTGTTTTGGTTTTGGGGTTTTTTTTCTGGTGGTTTTTTTTTTCTTTTACTCTAATGAAAATTATTTGGTTCAGGCTGCACCAGGATAATGTCTTTTTTTTAAAATGTGTTTTGAAGTCTATTATCAAAAGCCAATTATCCAGATCGCGAGTGCAACATGCTTGTCAATGTTTTCAAAGTTTACAACAGCTAGTTAGGACTGGCAATGTTAATTCAATACCAGCTTCTCTCATATTTACTATGTGAGAGGGTGAAATAACCTCCTAGATAAGCTCAACAATAAGAGAAAGGCAGGAAGTTAAACCTGCAGTCACCCTGGCTTGTTTAGAGATGTGACTAAATAAATGCAAGAATCACTAAGGAATTCAAGTTTTAGCCTAGCACATTTTGTTTTCTGCTGCATCATTTTCCATTTGGACTCAGCAAGAGCACAATTGCCTATTGATTAGTAGATATCCAGTATAGAGGATTCAATAGGTGCTTTTGCATATGCTGAGTCCTAAATGCAGAAAACTGAGCTAAGAGAAAAGAAATTAACACTGTCTTTCCCCGCAGAACCTTCCACAACTTCCTCCAAAGAAATGACTCTTCACACATTGAACTGCTTTGAACTCCATTAAGAAAAAAAAAAAGGAACATGATAAATTTTACCAAATTATTAACAAAAGTGGTATGGTCACGAGTTGTCTTACAACACCTAAGGTCTAGAATTGCATTAAGTGAATACATTTAAATGAATAAAGTTTATAGTGATTGCATTTAGTGTACATTCCAATCTTCAGTTCACAAATATTCTGCTATATTTGAGTTTCATAATATTGCAAGTATTTTTCAAAAACTTGCCATGAATGACCATTGACTGATAATTTTGTGAAAAAGACTGTGAGGGTGTGAACCACAACATCATCCTTTACATGGACGGTGACCTTTTGAAGGCAGGATTTTGAAGCCTTAAAAATAGTTGTAATCCAGACAGATTTAATGAAAATCATCAACTTTCTAATTTATTTTCTGCTTTTCTGAGTAAGCCTTGTTTGTTGTTCATGCTGTTGCTTACATAGTGTATGTCCAGAATGTAGACAGGACACCATAATGTTGGTAGAAAATAAAGGATCAATCAGTAGGTAATGACCTCAAAAACCCCAAAATGTAATCAGTTCAAGTGTCTCAATGTTTACTGGGCAGAACTGGCGGAAGCCTTAATTGTCTGATGGTGCTCTCACCTTGTAAACTCACCTGCCCCAGGCAACCCACAGTGGAAAACTTATTTGCACTGAGGTAAGAAACAAAGTAAAGTGGGGGAAAGATAATAGCTACAGAGGGTTACACACTATAAAGGCACAGGGAATTTGTCAATTTGTAGAACATTGTCTGGGAATTACACTCCCTCGACGGGGCTGCTAAATTCCAGCCTTAGTGCTTCCTTGCAAGGCGTGACAAGAATGCAAAGAGCAGTATTTCATTTATTGATACCAGAGGTCATAAGAAACTTTAGGGAAACTGAGATGATAATGGTGACCTGACTCCACAGGGAGGAGACAGGAAGAGAAGAACAGATTGTGCATTATGCAGAAGAAATTCTCTCATGAAAAACCCAGGTTGCTGGGAACTGAAGGAGATAAAGTGTACTTCTGAACTCAGAATTGTCTCTGTGTTGGAGTTTTTAGTCAGACTGCCTTGTTCTCTACATTGCAAGACTCAATATTAATTCTCAGAAAACTGTTGTAGTGAACACCTTGGTCATGCATGCACTAGAAAATGTGCACATTTAGCGCATACCCCATACTGAAAAAAAAAAAATCAAGAAAGGCAACACATAGGTCAGTAAGAAGTATTTCCATCTCTATTGCTGTTCTGAGGAAAGTTTCTGCTTCTGTTAGATAACAAGGATACTCCAAATTAGGAAGTTTTGTCTTCTTTGAGGGATTATTAGCTTCAGTTTATAGCTAAAATTACATGGGGTACCTAAATAATATCTGGCACTACCCATCTATTTTTCCAGATAGCTTCTGGAAAAAAAAAAACCCAAACATTTAAATGTATCAGCTTTTGACAAGAAAGAGTAAATGTGAATGCTCTAGATCATTTTGCATAACTGTAACTTAAAAATATCTGCATTGCAAATAAATAATTGTTTTCTGACTTCCAAACATGTCAAGGACTCTTATATTTTGCATTTGAGGGAGCCTAACAGCATAGATGTCCAGGAACCTGCACTCTACAGTTCATCAAATCTGGTAGCTGACACAAATAATTTAAAAATAAGTCAGTTTTCTTCTGTGGAAGCACATTTAAGAAGTTAAGAGAAAGTGTTACCTTAGTAATATGGAGAATATATACTATAATATAATCCTTTGTAGTTAACTTGATTTCTTCATCCCCATATTCAATACTGAGCATTTAAAAATAACCACGGATTTTGGATTTGGATATTTTCCCTCAGAATCTATTTGTTAAATAAAATATCAAAAAATATAAGATGTCAAAATGAGAAATATTCATATTGATGCCCACATTCTTATCTAATCTTAGATTATTCATTTTTAGATGACCATCTCATTTATTTAATAATCCAGTATTTGAAAAGATACAACTACAGAAGCAGTTAAGCTCTAAGTAATTTGCCTTTAGTGATGATGGATTAATACAGAAATGCTTATTTACCATTATATGACACACTGAAAGACTCTGTCTTTCCTTGCCTAACCAACTGCTGTGAATTAACATTTGCATGCCTCTATAAGGCTAAAGGTGAGATTTTACTAATGGAGTGAACTGAGAGATCATTCAAGATAGAGGTAGAAATACAGCGGGGAAAAAAAAAAAAGAGAAGAAACTGAGGGGGTAATGAGACACAAAAGCAAGGACAATCAGTTTGATGAGTAAGTAGAACAGAGATTCATGCAGAAGTCATGCTCAGAGAACTGAAAGTGAAGATGAAACAAGTGAATCTGATGCCAAAAACAGAAGGAAGCAGTAAGGGAGTACAAAGAGACTGATATAGCCTAGAAGAGTTTTCCAAAAGATTAGTAACTGCCCCTTTGATGATAGACTGAAAGGTATTTAGAAAGAGACCACTCTCCATATACATCAGTCTCTCAAAACATCATCCTATTGAACAGCAGGACACATCTGCTTTTCACAAAGTACCTGTGATGATCTCTATAACCTTACTGTAGCCTCCCTAGGGTGTCAAAGAAAAATCCCTTTAGCCCTGGTAAGAGGACACCAACTGAGACCCTGAAAGGGTGTCCTTTCCCTTTTATGCCTGGACCCTGCTGGATTATGGAGCCCACTTGGGTGGTTCCAGGCTTTTCTCTACCAAGATTCTACATTGCTTTTGGGGCTGAGCTAGGTCTAAACTGATACAAACACCAGTTGGTGTATGGGATTTGCTATAACTCGTGTCTACTGTGAGGATTAGGAGGACTAGGTAGAAGTAACTGTGATGGAATATGTATAAGAGATTGTTTTAATGGGGGTTGAAGAGGAATGTGCTTTCAGGAATGTTGCAGTGAAAACACTAGCTGAATTTAGTGACAGACTTGATTTATGAGCCATAGCTAAAGCAAGACTCAGAGAGAATAAAAAGAGAATTTCAGTCAAGGTGGCAAAGATGCGAGTGTTGGTACTGACAGTCAAGTATGAAAAGCGTTAATGAAAATATGCTTAGTGAATGCCCCCTGTGCCTTTCCTGGACCTTGACGCTTCTCAGATGGTTGGTTAGCCCTTACAGGCTTTGCTTAAGGTTCCTCTTCTCAATAAATTAATCTGTGCAGAATGATGGAAACCTCTTCAAGATTCTTTCAAAAAGAAGCATCTTCAAAAGTAACAATTGTATTAATTCCTTGATTGCTTTCTTTTCCTCTTGCTGTCATTCTATCAAATGGAGAGACCACATGACATATCCATACTTGACATCTCAGTGTGGCATGTAAACATTCTGTTAGAGTTCATCAGTACTTGTCATCTGCAAATTAAAAGCACACTGAAAGTTTCTTACCTAAGATGCTATTATTCATCTCAAAGTAATTATTGCTTTAAAATATGTATTCTTCAGGAAAAAAAAAAAAAGAGAAATGTAATTTGAATTATAGGAATCTTGGAGGGGGTGTGGGGTAGAGGTGGAGGTATGTTTGTAGGTGGTGGTATTTCGGGTTTTTTGAAGTATTGAGGATAAATGGTCACAGACAACATTGTGTTCAGGACTCCAGAGGAGAAAATATCTGCTGTTACCAGTGAGATTTGCAGTATGGTTGGAATAAGAGATTCCTGTTTAATAATATAACTTCATTGCAACAAAATCTCAATAGTGAAAGATGATCCTTGACCCCACTGCACATATCACCTAAGCAGCCAAGCAGACAGTGAGGTAATAATAATTTTTAGAAGGGAAGGAACTAAGCTGAGGAGAGACTCAGCTACAGTTTTTAAACGGAGCCAAAAAGAAGTAGATGCCTCACTCCCAGATGATTTCTGATGACTTGAATGCAGAACCTGACCTGACCCTTCCACATTTTGACGTATGTCTGAAATCTGAGGCTATCATGACTCTTCTGTGCCCCAGTGATTGAAATGTGTTGCAAAGCATGTGAGCATATTGACAGTCATCTACCAGGATTAACCTTTGATTTTTACATTAAAAAAGAAAAAATCAATTATAAAACACTTGGGTTATTTCTATAATGTGTATAAGATAAGAAAATAAATATTGATATGTAATCTCTTCCATGTTTTGGTGCGGTTTTTTTTTTCTTTTTTTCTTTTCCCCCTTACACAAATTGTGAGTAAATGCACCCCATCTCCTCACTTTTCAGGTTTTACATCTGCAGAATGACCCTGACTTCCTGCATAAAGTGCTTTGGGATCTACGCAAGAAAAGCACTCTGCAAGAGATGGTTGTCATGATCGCAGAACTCCAAGTAGAATTACTTTCAGAGGATGTGAGCTATAATTAAATGAGAAGGGCCCAAGGGCACTCCTTTATGGGTACTAATCCAACTTCTAAATAGAAAAGTTGACAAAGCCAAATACTTTGTGTCCAAGAAAAAAAAACAGATCATTGCCCTCTCCAACACTAGAACATTATTATTAGTTCTGTGATATAATTGTCTTTGACACTGTGGTTTGCATGCATTGTATAAAAGAAACAACAGAAGTGCATTGAGGCAAAAGCTAGCAAGCTGTACTGTCCTGCAAGAACCATCAAATATGCCAGCTATTTGCAGACTGGTAACTTGTGTGGGACCGAAGAGTGGAGAAAAATGAACCAAGAGAGGAACAGCTAGTATGGTAAACAGCTCAGTCTACCACGTTAATAAAAATTAAGATGTCCCAGACAGCACCTTGAATTACGGACTGTCGTGGTTTAACTCCGGCTAGCAAAATACCACGAAGCCGCTCTCACAAATCACACAGAATTACTTTTGCAAGGACGTATACTGGTATTTTCCTGATGGCAAAATAATGCTCCCATACCATTTACAGAATCTGTGGGGTCTCCTATATTGTTTACCGGGTCTATGGGATCAGGGTTGTGAAATAAGTGTCCTCACTGCCTTTGTTTTTGACTCAACATTGGCACAACATGGCATGCTAAGAGCAGGTTGTCCAGCCCTGGTGTATTTGCACACTTGTTTTGTCTTTTAAGATGACTTGTGGATGCTGGACTGCTGCTTTTGACAATGGTGAGAATAATCAACAGTTTAAAGAAAAGATAGATAATAATTTTTAAAAAAAACAAGCTTATTGAACTGCCATTGAACACAGACATATTGTTAGGTGATAAGTAAAGAAGCAGATATTGATGATAGAGCTGAAGGAGTAGGCGATCAGACTTTATCTTTGGGATGTAGAGAGGGAAGAGGAATACCTTTTTTGCTTTAGTAATTCTTCTGAAGAAGAATCCATGCTTTTTAACATGACTCCCCTACAAAAGCTGAAGATTATGAGAGAAGTCTTTCTGAGAGGTGATATGGAAATTATTTAAAAAAAAAAAAAAGCAAGTGGATTTCTTCAAGAAATATTGTTGTTCTTTTGTGTTCAACCAAAGGCATCCTTCAGGGTCTCCACAATCCCACCCTCTCTGAACAAAGCCAGGGGACGCTTGTCTCTTAAAAAGCTCTTAATATTAAGATATGCTAATGAGTCATTGATAACTCCATCCATTTTCCAGGGAACAGACCCTGTCAATCAAAAACATCTCTCAAGGATCTCACATGATTTTGGTTAATACAGCACAGTTGACAGTACCAGAGCTACCCTGAGTTATACTTGCTGAGGTTGTCCCACAACACCTTTGTCACTGCAAACCACAGACCACTGCAGCCAATAGGTTAGGGTGAAGCTCTGAGGAAAACAGCATACCTCCTTTCTAAAATAAGTTTCATTTCAGTTGGAAAAAAACATATCAGATGGGCACAAAATCAACAAAGAATTATTTAGGCCAGTTTCAGGGTGTGTCTGTCTTCCCATGCCCTAGCCCTCTTCCTAGCTGTGAGTGCTTCATGGAGAGACCGGGGACTGCTCTAAGTTTGAAAGCATATGGCAGCATTTCCCTGTGGGATTTCTACAAAATACCTTTTTCTGGTATTTTGCAGTGCTGGGTTGAGTGAAAACAGTGCTGGGCTGAGTAAAAATAACATTTAGGAACACTTTAAGGGCTGTTCCTTATCCAACCTTGCTTATCAGAAAGATGCCATGAGAAGAAAAATAAGTTTTCTTAAGGGAATAAATGAGAAAGAATTTGGGTCCATTAGCAACAACAGAATATGTACTTGTGTTCATTGGGATAAGACATTTTAGAAAAGCCTGAAGTCATGATTTAGCCACAATCAGCATCTAAACACCACACAGCAGCTTGCTCACCTCTCGCCTCACCCAGTGGGATGAGGGAAGGAGTCGGAGGAAAAAGATAAGAGGACATATGGGTTGAAATAAGAACAAATTAAAAATTGAAAATAAATGAAATACTAATAATAAATGATACTAGTAACAAAACTGCTAATAATAAAATGTAATGAAAATACTACTACTAATGATAGTAGTATGTAATGAAAAAAAAAAGAAGAAAAAGTTATACAACTGCTCACCACCAACCAGTCCCCAAGCAGCAATTAGCCCTCCTGGCCAACTCTCCCAGATTATATACCAAGTATGGCATTTGGTCAGTTTTCTGGGCTGTATCCCCTCACAGCTTCTTGTAGAGAAGAAGCTGGGAACACAGGTGCAGTATCAGTGCTTGACTTGATATAAACATTACTTAGCATCAACTGAAAACATATGTTACCAATTTTCTCCTCAGCACAAATCAAACACACAGCCTCATACTAGCTACTGTGAGGAAAATTAACTCTATCTCAACTAAAACCAGCACATCTGCTCTAGGAAATACATACGTAATGAACAGATAACAGGGACTTATAGCCATAGAGTTTCATCTCATTATGGAAGAGGCAATGAACCACTGTGAAAAGACATGAATAGGAGGGCATGAATAGTGTAATACTTGTGGAGGGATTGGCCGGAGAGGTATAAGATCCATTCCTGGATTAGGTCTCTGGTCGATATTTTCTTTTGCTATATAACTGGATCATGTGTAGTTAGATTCCTGGTCTTGATTGGGACCTTCTGATATAACCATAAGAAAACATCAAAGTATCATCATGCTGAGTCAAACTGTACTGCATAAATAATGTACAGGCATGTCTGGGACTTCCAGCAGAGCTCGTTATTACTCAGAGATAAGTGACACCTGATTCAAGTTCAAGTGGGGCTACAGTGAGGATGGCTGGTGTAAAAACAAATCACCTGATGAGAAAAGGAGACCTTGCTGAACTTATTCAATGAGACCCATCAGCATCACAGTTTGAAAGACGAAAGGTGAACTATAAGGAAAAGTGGAATCCGTCAATGAAGAAAAGCAGGTGATCCGAATAAGCTAGGAAGCATAATGGTTTGTTTTCTTTGCCAAATATCAAACTTTAGGGAAACTTCATCTACCACTTGAGTTGCAAAGGGGGAGATAGAAGTGACAGCAGGTTAAAAATATGATAAATGTAAAGGTCTATTTAAATATATTGAATACTTTCCCCATTTGATAGCCCTGATTCCAGTCATGGTATACAGTTGAATAGTGCTGTTTGTCATCTACCATTCTCATTTATGTCATCATATGCTTATATCCAGCAGGCAAGTGATAAGCAGAGTACTCAAAATTGCACTCTGGGGCTATCTAAGAACCATAGAAGTTGACAGGGCAGGGCAATAAAGCAAAGACAAAACTTACTAGTCTTCATACACAAATGAAGAAACCTTAGATGACAGTACAGTACTGACTTAAATTCGGCTAATGCACTTGGTTCATTGGCTCATCTGTTCTTGATTAAATGGGAGCTCCTGCACTAATGAGGCTGAGAGCCACTAGGACAACCAACAAGTAAGGCACATACGCTGTGTTTTGTTGTGCTTTTTCCTCTGAGCACTGCATCATTGGAAGCAGTGAGTGTGTACAAACAAGTGAGGCTAGGCAGAAAACAGATGTTTTCCACACAATCAGTTCACAAATAATGAGACTGTTTCCATGCGTGTTGTTAGCTCTCCCCTTCTCACTATTGTCAGTGAAATACAATGAGAGGGAGACAATGAAGAAAAGACAAATGCATAACTATTCTCTTTATGCAAAAGTGGGAAAAATTTCACTCCACAGCAAGACAGTCTTTAAACCTATGGGGCTACTTCTACAAATTCAGAAAAATTTTCACCACCTGAATGGACCTGATGTTTTAAAGGAATATAATAGCATGTAAAATATTTTACTCAAACCTGCCAGGCAATGACCATAGCTATTCAGGATCAATAGTTTCTTTGTTTATGTGAAGAACTGTTGGTACGAAGAAGAGATTACTCAAGTATTGAGTAAATGTGTGCATCCAAACCATTCCCCTCCTTCTCTGCCTGAGTTTCAGAGAGTTTCTCACTAATCTGTCCAGAACGTGGCACAACAGTAGTGCTACAAACTGAGGTGACACAGAAGTCAGGAAATCTGTTGCAAGTCCTGACAACCCCCACAGTTTACTTAATGACAAAGCTTTTTTTTTTGGGGGGTGAGATGTTGTTTAATAGCCTCAAGATATACAAAGATAAACAGAAGTTTTAAATCTAAAGCATCCCATCATAAATACGGTGGAAGGCTATAAATGACCAGAATGCCCCTTCACTGGTGTAATTCCCTGCTGAAGCCTGATGTGTTTCTCTAGCACAGCTCATTACAATACAGCACTACTTGAGTACATAATGCTTCTTCAGACGGAATGCAGGAAAAAACCAGTTGCCGATACAAAATAATTATACAGATCTCAGGCCCAGACTGAATTATCTTTTCATGGTAATCAAAGTAGTAGAAAAGCTGCTGCCACCAATGACTCATTTTCATTTACGTTCATGTGGTCATTAGGAAGATGAGAAAAGCAATATCTGCACTCCTGAATGACATACTCATGAGAAGAGAGGAGAAGAATTATTTCTGCGAAGGACAGGACTTAGATAAGCATGAAGGTTGAGCTCTTAGCAGACCCTTTGTGATTTGATCACTACTGGTGCATCGACACATAATTTAAGCGAAAGTGCTAAAATATATTAAGGTTGTGTCCCAACAAATTTCCTTCATAGTCAATTCACAGTCGTGTTTCAATACCAGCTTAAATATCTGGGTTCCAAAACACTACCCCACCCAAAAAAGCTTACAGTGCATTCTACTGGTATAAAATGATGATCACACTAAATATGCTCTGTAAGGTTACTTCCAAAATACCGTACATATTTTCTCTCTAAGATAAACTGAATTTTACCATTTGGATCTGCAGGTTGCTTTTGAGGGTGGGTGGTGTTAGTTGCTCTGACAGAGAAAGATCTTCACCATTGCAGATCTGCAGAGCAGTAGCCTCGGAAATGGTCTTAGCAATACTTTGTCTTTTAATCTTGGGATGTGCCATGATTTCGTATCTCCACCTGTTTTCCATGAGCTGCTCTATTTTGGAGATGACTATTTTGATGAAGCCAGATACATTTGAGGGTGGGTGGTGTTAGTTGCTGCTACTTCTACTATTCTTCTACTTTCTCACTTTCACATTCTTTAGCCAATGCATAGTTTACCACTAATTATCAGAAGAATTTTAAGCACATGTGAAACCTTTTGGAAGAAGAGCATTTTTTCCAAGGCAGAAGTCAGTGAGGACTGCGGGCATACGTGATATTGACCAAATTTCATGGTTCACTTCTTGGGAGTATGACACACTGACATAAATTGCTGAAGAGCTGTCATTGCTCAAGAGCTGCTGTTCAGCTGTCATTGAGTGACACTGTCATTGAGTCAGCAAGGTCTTAGAATTATTATTGGAAGATGATAATCAAGATAGTTGGTGCCCTCAATTTGCCAAATGTGCAAACGAGAAAAATAAATTCTTATGCATTTTACTAGCGTATTTTGTGTTTGTAGTATATTGCAGACGTGTAAGTGGAAAAAATATCCATCTGGGTTTGGACTAACGGTATTCCATTTCTTCCAGTTTTGGAAGGACTGGTAGGATGCATTCTGGAACCCATAACTGACAAATTAGAGATTATAATTTTGTTGTACTTGTACATTGTCTAAATGTGTGGCAGATTCCCAGACTTTTCTGAATGATATGATAGATTCAGTTAAAAGTGCGGAAGAGAACAAAATATTTTCCTTTAGAGGAGGGACCTAGCCACATTTTCTATGTTTCTGCATCTGGAAATTACATTCATCTCATGATCTCCATGGGTAAATGTAGCACTGACACTGGAATATACAACAAAGTTGATTATTAAGATATTCATACTGGAACTTGCTTGGATTGTCATTGGAATGGAAGGTGTTGGTGATACAGACTATCTTAAAACAGGTTGAAATGTCTTTACTAGTGATGACATTATTCTCTTTGAGAAACGTGGTCACAAATGCTGAGGAAAATTTTCACCTAGAGTTCCCTTTCTGCACTGGTGGAGAATCCAGCAGGACAGCCTTCACGTGTGGAGGCTTCATTTTCAGAAAAGCAAAACAGAAGATGAATAGATACTGGTCCACTTTCAAGTTTAAAAGAAAATGAGTATGTTATCCATTGTTCCAGGCTGATGATTTGTTCTGGAAGTTTAAATACTGGGAAAGAACAATATCACTTATCTTTGCAGTCAGGTATTTCCTTTTGGATGTATTAAAGCAGAAAGAGTACAGGACAGCACAACTTTTTGTGCAAATTTACTGTGTTCTGAATGTAAATTCATTCCAAGTGTGGGTCCCTCTGCTTTTCCTCAATGATGAAGCAGAAGATACATGAATAAAATGAGAATCCAGCTATCGAGGAGTGTGTGACAGCAAAATGCTTCATGATTACTCTAGAATTTCTATTTATTAACAATCAGAATTAAAAAAATAAAATAACAGTTTTTATTTTGTCTCACGGACATAACATTTTAAAACCTACAGTTTGAGAATAGTGAAATTTAATATAGTCTTATGAGTATAGCAGTTTTGCAAAGCTTTTGGGCTATCCCTACTAGCAAGTCCCTTGTCTTCACAATGACTCCTTATGCATATTGATTTTTGAAAGACACAGTCCTTTCTTCGCTAAGATTTGGTTAGCTGACATCACATGTTGTTGGATGGTAGGACTTGGGTATGGTTCCAGCTTTCTCGTGTTTGCTGCTGACCTACAGATAAAAGCATCACCCAAGCAGCAAGATTCAGACCCCAAACACTGCTAAAGCACTTGGAACAAGAACAGCTCATCAGTAAAACTTTACCCTTTGAGTGATATGCCATGAGTATTTATGAGGTTGAAGTGAATCAATATGAAATACATGAAATACTACTTGAATGAGTCAGTAATGGGGCTGTGGGTCTCAGCCCTGGACCAGAGAGCCATGCTCTTCCAATGTGCCTGCCAGTCACCATGCACACATCATCCCCATGGCTGGGAACAAAACCAATATTCATTCTCTTATGCTGGATGAACATGGCTGGCTCTGCCTTGTCTCTGCCAGCATGCGTATGTTCTAATTTCATTGTGAAAAGGGCACTGTGCTTTCCAAAGAAGGAATATGTTTTATACATACAGCACCAAAGCTGTGACCAGATTGTTTTCCATCCAAATGAATCCATGTGAATGGGCTCAAATTAGGACTGCATGAAATGCCATACTGAAACAGTATTTTAATGTTAGAACACAGCTTTGTCAAGTTTGAACACATTTCTTTTTAAAAAATAGGACGTTTTTAGTTGAATTTTTCACCTGAGGATGATAATGAAAATGTTTTGTTTCCAGTTCCTCATGGGCTTGCACAGTGAATAAATCACAATGCATGAAGGAGCAAGAGGGCAGAAAATGGGCACAAGAGTCTTGAAACAAACTGTGCTAAAGGGCTGAACCTTTTCAGCTAGATTTATGTCAGTCAGCAAGTAAACATAACATCTTCAATGTTTGAATGCTCTATTTTACCTTTTTTTTTTTTTAACTTTTATTGTGATTTGGAGAATAAAAAATCAATGCCAACATGCTGGAATTTTCTGCAGTATTACTAAGTGTACAGGTTCCCCGGTGCAAAATGAAAAACATTATGTTTTTTCTCCCCAGACTACTTCAAAATGTACTTTCTCCTCCAGATCTCATTTCCCCAGACACACACATCTAAAGGATCTGTGGAGGACAAAGTAGCAACATCCTAAAGGAATCACCCCTTTAGGTTCTTCATGTCCTAGCAAAGAGCCCACATAAGATTTGCCTGTTTTGCCAAGGAAAAGAGTTTGGTACCACAGTGCCACATCATTCTCTTACCTATCAGAAATGTGACTGGAATTTCTTCCTTTCTCCAGGAGGTTTGTTTGTGAGTTTCTGTTAGTTCTACTGGATTTATGAGGGGCATCAGAGGTACTCGGCAGCATGAAAGGTTAATCATGGCAATGTCTGTTGTAGCATCCACCTCTGAGATCCTAAGAACTGATTCATTTCAGAGTTCTGTTTGCTTTAGATGTAGAGGTAATGAAGGGTGGAACGGGCCAGTTAACCTTACTGTGTCTACCCTGAATGAGAAAAAACAGGGCTCAGGTGTCACAAACACACAACAGACTATTGAAGCTGCCAGCCAAACCACACCACTGACTTTCTCTGCTTGTCCAGTGTGCCAGAGGAGGAGCAGAGTTTATGCAACAGTTGTCACCCATGCTCCAAGTCCTGAACCAGATGCAGAGGAACGGATTGCAGGCTGCACTGCAGACATCTAGTCCGCTCTCCTCAGTCTTTCAGATTAGATTGCCAGCCTCCGTACCATCAGTGCTGGTTCTTCTGATGAGCATTCGTTATATGAACGTCTTTCTACTGCTTAATGTTACGCAGTCTGAGAAAAACCAGGAGTGAATTACGTTGGTGAATAGCTAAGAGTTGGCTCTGAATAAAAAGCAGAAATTGTAAACCAAATTCCTTTTATCTTCTTCTTAATGTTCTGAAAAAGTTCAGTACTTAGCACCTATTAGCCTTTAGGTAAGTGACCACCCTTTTCACTGCCTTGTGAGCCTTGCAGTCATGCAGAAACACACAATTTACTTCCATGTATATTGTGTACTGAATAAACTAGGAAATAATCGTTGCTGGTTTTGTAAATAATGTAAAGCATTATCAGAGTGTATACAATCTTACAGAGCTGGTAGACATTATTATTTGGAGCTTAACTAAGCTCAGCTTCTTTTACTTATTATTTTTCATTGATGATTCTCACAGAAAAACAGTGAGAGTATACTTTCATGAAATTTGCTGGCAGGATCACTTTGGAAGTTACCAATATTGATAATGTTTGGCATATTGCAAAAAATAATGGTTGACCTTGTTAATAGAAACGGGGTGAAATGCTAACACTGCAACATGTATGGCCATATGCAGAAGGGCTTATAGTAAGAACTTGTGCTACAACCTGGGTCTTGACTATTGGAACCATGAGAAGAGAACAAAAACCTGGGCACTTTGGCTGATGAAGGCCTGACTCTAAGCCACCAATGTGATGTAGTGCTGAAGAGAGCAAATGGAGTCTATAAGTACTAAGATGGGGAATATTTAGCAAAGAAGTGTGCCACTGGGAAAGCACTGGTGGGACTATGTAGTACTAGTTTGGTCACCTGCCCAGGAAGGTTCAGTATGTGCTCAAATGAATGGGGTTTGTGAGAGGAGCAGTAGAAAGGAGAGATTATTATAAGAATCTTGGAGTGCTGGGATTTTAAGCTTACCAGATTGGAAGGTAAAAGAATATATGACTGTTCATATCAAATGTAGTGTGTGCTAAAAACAAAGAAAAAAGGGTGCATCATTTGAGATAAAGAATTATATTAACACAAAAACTGATAAGGATAAATCACCCATGAGTGATCGACGTTACTTTTAAAGGGTTGCTAAGCACAAGAGCGGTGAGCTTCAGGAACAATGTTCCTAGAGGAACACGGCAGGCAAACACTTTATTCCTTCAGAAGGAGAGAGGATAACTCTGCCTCCAGCTGCCTGGGACAAGATTTCTAGACCCAATTCAAAATAATTTTTCTTGGATCCTAATTGTGAGATGCAGTACACAAAAAAGCTTTTTGCTGAGATGGGGTGTGTGGTGTGCGTCTGTCTGACTTTAGTGGATAGCAGTGCATTGATGGCAGCCTGTTTACTGGGGATTTTCTGTGTTTGTCCAGTGTTCAACCTGACTTTGCAGCAAATGACTGAGATTTTGCTTTGACTCCCTGCTCTTCCACAGCAAGCACTAAAACATGGGCTGTGGCAGCAGTGGTGGCTCTGGATACACAGTCCTGAACATCTGTTCAGCTACTGCAGGAATTTTCTACCAGTAAAAACTTAATCCAAATAAGTGCATGCATACGACTGAATTTCACTCAGATTTCATGCAGGAACAGACAATGAAAATTTTATAGTGACTTTTTGCTTTGATGTCAGCTGTGGAAGAAGCTGCAGTACCTGATGTCACAGAATGTCCCTGGTCTGGTGTCATAATGACAGGTACAAAGCTAATGAACAAATTTCAACTGCTGGTGCTAATTCACAACAACGGAATACTATGTGCCATTATTATCTTTCATTCAGCACAACATGGGGCTCTAAACTAGCATTTATTGTATTGCTGGGCTGTGTCCTTTGACTCTTTCCACCTGGAAACTACCTGGTCACTGCTGGAATCTAAACAAGCAATGTGCAGGTGAATATAGAGTTGTGTTTACTTTTACACTTTATGATGTCCTTGATTCTAACTTAGGGGAGAAGCTGGAAATACTTTTGCCTGGAAAGCTCTTAATTAGAAATAGTTTTTGATTGGTTTGAATAAAAAGCAATAATGACACATAGGATCTTAGGTTCTCTAAGCATGTTTGTATTCACAATCTGGTATTTTAGGTAATGTAATGAACCAAAAGTATTTGTCATGGTAGGAATAAAAGGATTTTGTTTGATAGTAAATAACTAAAAGTTGACCCAGCTTGAGGACTAGGTTTCTATGGCAGCTTCACCTAATACCTTCCCTTAGTAAGAAGATAGGGTGATGTATGAAGCATTTCCATTTGAAGAAAAATCACAATATAAACCAATGTAAATATGAAAAGGCTCCTTCATAAACTTTTACTTCTGATCACATATAGCATGTTTGTCCTATTTAAATCACTATCAGGATTTTTTATTTGCTTATATAGCACAATTACTGTTAGTGATCTTTTATACTTGGGTGATGTCCAAGTGGTTTATTCACAGTATGACATATATTTAGGGATAGAACTAGATGAAAATTATCTCTATCTAGTGTATTCCTCTTGCAGTGCCAAGCCCTCTTTTTAGAAATTATCTGGAAATTATTTCCTAATCCTTTAAATACTGTGCTTTGTAATGCAAAATTGTGAATTCAAATAGTCTGCTACTATTCCTTCAGTGACAAGCAAACAGTCACTGACATTCACACAGAACTGTTTTACAGATAAATCCAAGGAAAGAAAATAAGAGAAGAATAATCCCATGAGGTTTTCCTTCCAAAGTAAGCCTTAAACACATCATCATAAAAAGAGATGGGAAAACATACTGTGTTGTATAATATTTTGTGTTTGGCGTTCTTCAAGGAATGCAGCTCTTTTATTTCTCTTACATGTGCTATTGCAAAATCTCAAACCTATGAGCCATAGCCACTTACAAATATTATTAAATACTGACTAAACCATTACAAATGTCATAAAATTACATTTTATTGCTATATAAATACAGTAACAATTAAACACACACACAAACTGTTACTTAAAATGTGATTATAGCAAGCAGAGGGATTGTAGAAACCAATACCATCATATTCAATATATTGTCTCCCTCTGCGTTTCTTTGAATTGCATTTGGGGATTTTTTCAGTGATAACTGTAATGATTTTACCACTGTTAGCATTGCAGAGCCAACAGAGCCATGGAAGGCTCTGTAATTTCTGGCTTGCTGTGTGGCATCCATGGGAAGCACACAGTTTTAGCTTTATTACCTACTGTTTGGTCAGTAGGACACATTACTTTACTATTGCATTTTTATTAATAGGTACATGGAAGGTTACTGTGAAGCAAGCAAGAAGGTTCATAGAATCATAGAATGGTTTGGGTTGGAAGGGACCTTAAAGATCATCTAGTTCCAACCCCTCTGCCATGGGCAGGGACCCCTTCCACTAGACCAGGTTGCTCAAAGCCACATCCAGCCTGGCCTTGAAGACAGCCAGGGATGGGGCATCCACAGCTTCTCTGGGCAACCTGTCCCAGTGCCTCACCACCCTCTCTGTGAAGAATTTCTTCCTGATATCTAATCGAAACCTCCCTGATTTCAATTTATGTTCGTGTGGCATCTTGCTTTGGCTAACACACAGGAGGAATGTGATGGGGAAAATGAAGGGCAAATTACTGCAGAATGTGAAAGAATTTATGAAAATGTGGATCTGTGGTCACAGCACAGCATCAACTGTGCATCCAAATATCAAGGAATCAGGACGCCATTAAACCTCTTCATTTAGCATGGATTATCACAGAAATGTGAGAGCATTCCCGTAGCAGTCTCCAGACACTAAACAGCACCATGTGACATAAAGATCATTGCATATAGAGGGCTTGTATGTTGCGAGGAAAGGGAGTTATTGGGATGCGCTTTACATCTACCAGGCAGTACACACTCTTCAGAGACACCCCCACTGAGACACCATTCGCATTCCCTGATGGCTCTGATGAAACAAGTGTCTGAAGGCTGAGCTAGACTTAACGGACACAGAGAGGGAGTTCTGTCCTGGCAGAGGTAAGGTTTGCTGGAACATGCCTTGAGCCTAAGGACTGAGCAGGAACCTGAGGAAGAAATCCTTACCTCTCAGCTAAGAGCACAGTGAAGTTATTAACTACATGTTTTATGGTCTTCTCTGTTCATGACCCAGTAAATGCTGCAACTGGGTGCCTTACTCTCACCTGGGAGTCAAATGTGACTTACTGACCACATTTATTCCCCGTCAGGTAATAAGATTGAACTGGATGAGAATCTGATTGAGGCAAATCTGACTCTATGGACAGTGTATCTCTGCCCAGGCCAGACAGATATCCCAGGGACTTGGGCTCCAGATGCCTCAGGGAATGAAAGCAGAAACAGGAGATTCCTGTACTTTGCTTTGCAGGAGACAGGGAAGACATGGCAGTGCTATGGATCATCCTGCACACCACCTACATCGACAGGCAACAGTCAGTCCCTATTTGGCCAGCAATATGAGGAAGCTGAAAACATCTGATGGTACGGGGTGAACACTGGTGTTGTAGGAAGCAGGAGGCAAAGAGAGATTACGGGACACTTTTTCTTGGGGAATTAACCACCCATCTTCCAGGACCACCTCACTATTTAATTACTCTCACAACTCCAAAATATTTCTTGTCCTTTCTCTTACACCCATGGGCTCCATGTCTTTCTGTCATTCACCTTCCTGAAGGAGATCTGGCAATGCCATTAGATGGTAACAGATTAAAGCATCCACAGCACAGAGGAAACCTAAGGACAATGAAAAAAATTCATTGAGCTTAATTTCAAGCCAGGCAGCAGGAAGATTATTGTACCCTTGTATGCTTGTACAACAGACAGCAGTACAAACTGCTACTAAAATGTTTAAACGAAGCTGCTGAAAGATTTGCAACTTGTAGTGTTATATAGACAAAGAATACAGATTCAAGGTAGGGAACTGAGTTTGTGTTTGTCAGAGAAGGACTAAATCTATGAAATAATTTAAGCAATTAAAAGATTTGATTAAAGTGATGATAAACCAGAATTCAGACACTGCTGGTTGGGTATCAGTTTCAGTGTGCTAAAACTCACAGAAGTCTCAAATTATCATGTCAAGAAAAGTTAGGAATGTACTGATGGATACAGCTGTATTTCAAGCTATAATGAAGGGAGATAAATCACAACATTCCAGGTCAATTCTTGGGGTTACTGGTGATGTAGTTCCCTACAGCCTGGGTGCTAACAAAGAAGTGCAAAGCAATGTTGGCATCAAATCAGTGGTTTGCAGCATGGAAAATTCTGGTATGCCACTGCCATTTCACAGGACAAGGTGTGCTTAATCCCTGAATTGGTTGTTTTAGTAAGTCACAATTATCTTTTTTCACCTTGATTTCAGTAACATCTGCAGTTATTGTTGGTATTTCTAAAAGACAAGGTTATTTATTTGTCACCAGCCCCTAGGAGCTGAAGAAGTGCAGGTTCACCAATTAAAGGCTTTTAACAGCTGGATGCTTCCTAACTGCTTAACAGAAACATTAACTACTTAAAAAAAAAAAAAAAATCCTCAGCAATCTGAAGAGGGCTATGCCTCTCAAAAGCCACGGATGAGAAACTTGTTGAAATCAAAGGAAAAGAAACAGTTTAAATTATATGTTATTCTCCCTTCAGACAGCCAGAGCAATTAACTTCCTATGGCAAAACGTGTGGCCTCATTTTCCCAGTGCTAGTAATTCTCAGGAGAGGATGGTGAGACTGTATGATCATGGCCCATCTCATCCCCTTTACACTGATCCTCTGCACCAGGTGCTGTCCAACATAACGAATTCGTCATCTGGTGGTCTGACGGAGTGGTGCTCACACCATCTCTCTTGTGCTGCTGTGTAACAGAGGTTTCCATCCTGAGAAAGCCAAGGGCAGCTCATGGCTGGCGTGTGCTGTGTTCTGCTGCTCCCAGCAGTAGATGTGCTCCTGGGGCAATCACCTGCCAGCAGAATTTGGGGTACCCTGTAAGTTGTCTGAAACAGCTCTGTCCTTGACTCGTTCTTTATTGCTGAGTTCTGCATCTATCCAGTACTAGGCTCAGGAATGCAGATACCATCTATCACAAGGGGTTTGTACTTTCACTCACTCTCTGCTCAGAGGAGGGAAGATGGATGATTTCTTAGCATTTTGCTTCAATGTGTGCTCACTAGCCAAGAGGTTGAAGAGGTTGCTTGTCCCTTTTGACAGAAGGTAGTATAATTTGACTTGGGCTTTGTTTATGGGCAGGGTTTTTTTTCTAACAGCCCCAGAACAAGAGTTAATTATGTCTCCTAGAATAAGAGAAGAGGGCTGAAGCTGTGTGTCTTACCATAGCTCCTTTTCCAGACCTTCAGACAAACTTTTGGGGCCAGAGTGGCATCTAAGGAGTTCCTCAACTAAAGACTATTAATTCCCAACATTTCCTGGGAATACAAACTAAACAGAGCCTAGAATTTGTTTAATCTACTTCTGGTCCTTGAGGTGGGCTAAAGAGATGTGTTCAAGCAGAAGTTTCTGATACATGAAGACTCTGGGTCTGGTCAGGGATTGAACAGACATAAATCTTGCCTTTGCATCACAGATGTACTTGTCTGTCCCATTTTTCTTGCTGAACAGGAGGAGGATGTGGTACCATAAATATTGGTTAGCTGTGAAACAGATGTATTTGCAGCCTGATTTACACTGGGGAATGTATTCTGGCTAATCTCTCTAACTATTCTGTCTGCATCCTTTCTGGTCTGATAATAATAATAATCTCTTCCTTTATTAATATTCTAACCTCTTAAATATGTAAAAGCTACCTAATTTTCTGCTGCTGCATACCTAAGCAGATATGGTATGTTAATTAAAGGGTTTGTCATCAACTGACATTTATGATATTTTCCCCAAAAATATGCTTGCAAGTACTTGTTATGGGAGGGTTTATTTTCCTGTTCCATTTAAAATAAATATTTTAAACTATTCCCAGTTTGCTTTTACAGTAGAACACTCTGATCTCTGTGATCAAAGTTAAGGAGAAGATTTCTCCATGGTTCCTCTCAAGTTGACTTATTTTGCCAATCATCATCTGTGCTCTGATCTTTGAAACAGTATTTCCATTTCGCTGTAAGCATAGACATCATCACAGATGAGTGTGAATGTGGCTAAATATCGATAGTTACACACCACAGCCTACAATAAAAGGAATTATGGACAGAGAATGCAACTTAAGGTTTTATCTGGTGTTATCACCACTTGATGTTGATTACATAAACCAGAATAAACTCTTCTTTGTTTTGTACCTGTCTGTTGTCAAATTTTCATTCAATAGACTAAATTGTAAATAATTTTGAATGTTTAGACTTTATTTAATCATTGACTCTTATTTTTAAAAGGATGTGACTAAAAAAAATCACAACAAAACCCTCCTCAAAAACCCCTATCAACAAAAAATAGCACATTGATCCCTGTCCTGAATTTTTTTTTCATATAGTAACCAGTAAAATACCACTGAGTAACAGTGTCAGGGTCAGTGCAATCCAACTCAATTGACTTATTTATCCATTAAATTTCATTACCAAAAAAAAAAAAAAGGTGGAAACAAACCAGGAGAGTAGGCTTCTACTGGTCTGACATTTACTGCCTGAAGTACTTAGAGTCTGCAGGTTGCTTTGGTTAATTGAAGTCAGAAAGTATTCATTTCTGATGAAATAAAGTGTTTTGTGTAGTGGTGGGGGACTGTCAGCTATTTCCATACAATAAATGAAATAAAATTTGAAACAAAAGCCATTTCAATATGAAAGACTGAGTTATTTTGCCTGAAAAATGTCAAAAGGAAACACTTTGAATTGAAAATCCTGAAATGCTTGGCCTGGGAAATATCAGATGGAAGATTCACAGTTTCTCTCATTTGTCTTTGTTCTGCATTTTGACTGAAGCAATTAGTACATATGAATTAGAAAGATTTGTCAGTGTGCTTTTTGGCAGAAATTCCTGTCTCTCTCCTCTCCCCGCCCCCCCCCTTCAGATATACTTGTGTGTGCTAAGGCACTTGAAAACATATTATCATTTTCAAGAAGATGTGCTTTTGCATATATTGCTAGAAGTTTATTTTTGAATTTATCATTCCAAAAAGGCACTTAAACCATTGTTGTGGACGTAATTTTCAGTTCCAGTATTTTGCTATCATCATAATTTGTAGTGTTATTCCCTGGTTTTTATCTTTATCTTATCCTGTGTTCAGGAAGAACCTCAGAAATGTAACTTGTGGGAGGGTGAAGAGAACTACTAGGACAAATTCAGCAGTCTCTTTTCCTCTTCTCTTCAGCTTAGGAGACACCTCAGTTGTGACTCTAAGAACTGGAAAGATTACATTAATATGGTGGGAAGGGTTATGGGGAAACTGAACTTTTAGGCAGCCACTGTGATAGCGTTGAAAAGGAACAGAATAGGCAAGTGAAGAAGCTTGGAAGCAACATGTGGTTGCAGCAACGAGGGAAAGCACAATCTTTTGTGTATTTTCTGTTTTGAATCAGAGAAGTACCTTTTTTTATTATTCTCACTTTGCACTTTTGAGTACCAATGAAAGACAAAAAGAAACAAATTTAGGAACCTCGTATCCAAACATAGAAATCTGAAAGGAAAATTATGTCCCTTGGTCCTAGCTCAAACCTGTTTTCCCAAATAAGATGATATATTCCTGTGTCATATTTGGAAGAAGACAAAACCAGACTGGACTTGAAATGTAATTTTAGCCTCCATGGTGTAACATCTCTGTCACTCATATGGACCATGAAGAACATGTTGCTGACACGCAACTAAAGTAAGAAGTAATAGCAGTCACAAGCTTGTCTGCTAAATCTTGAGATCTGGGAAGATCTTTGTTCCAAAGCACCAGGTTTCCATTCCAGCTTTCCTCAATGAACAGCTAAGGTGAAGAGATCATTTCTAGACAGTTGTGCAGAGTGCAGATGGTGTATTCCTGCTTCACTACCTTCTCTTTACAGTTGTTCTTGGCCCTACAAACAGGATGAGAAGAGATGTCGAGTCGGCTGTAAAAACTTTCAGCCATGTGTGCTAAATTCACAGGCAAGGGTGTTCACATATTATTTTGTTTTAACTGAAGAAGTTGTGACTCTCCTTCTCTACATTGGCTGCTGTTATCAAAAGTCTTGAATGAGGCCATGCACAGCATGCAGCATCCTGTAGATGTTTAGACTTCTTGCAGAAGCTCCCGAGATATATAAGAGTAATAAACATACGGAAAAGGTCATAGATATACAGTCCAACTAACCAGGCTTCAGAGGTAAATATGTTAATTCTCAGCTACATATTCTAAGCAAATGTTTTGTTGCTTAGTTTCTGGGATCCACTGAAGGGCTCATAAACTCAAAATAGGACCACATATACTCTGCATCTTGGTGCTCTATTTAGTTTCATTTCCGTAGGGAAGGATGGAGTACAAGGTTAGCTGCATGGGATCATTAAAAAGATCTTGGTTAGAGAAATGCCATGAGGTAGCCATTACCATAAGGAGTGCATTCAGAGTGTCTTGTGTGCTCATGTTGTTACAGAAAGAATGGCAGTGACTCTTGCTAAAACTACAGTGTACAGTTCTTCCATGTTTTTGAAGGCATTTAACAAGCATTTGCCTATTCTGTTTCACATTATCTAAGTTGGGATATAAAGGCTACTCTCACTAAACATCTCATATTTTAAGTGAAGAAAATCAAACACACAGAACACCTGAAATGATGTTTTCCCTTTTCAAATAACAAACTGTGCACTGAGATGCTACAATTGTCTCTTTAAGATAGGCTTTCATGTGACAGGCTCCTTGAATGGGCATTTTGGTAAGAGAAAACTCTGAAATGAGCTGAGAAATGAATGAGTTTTCACTGGAAACATCTGTATTTTCCAAGGAACTGCTATACAGAGAGACTGAATGTTTTATCTGAATTTAGGAGTCTAAACGGATTCTTGAATTCAGATATCTATAAACTTTTGCACAAAGGGTTTAAAAAGGACAGTGATTTCCAAAGTCTCTGTGTAAAAGTGAACTAACGTTCATCCAAGGAAAAGATAAATTACAGAAATAAATAAATCTTAGAACTAACACTTCTGGGTCAAGAAGTAAAATTAAACCATGACATGACAGTAGAAAGCTTTTTACTGCTGATGTCTTGCAATGCAGCACAATGTCTGAGGGCTGTACAGCAGCAGAGGAAGTAGCCTGTGTGCTGACTGCAGAGTAACTGCCTCAGCGCTGTGCTGCGTCTTGACAAATATATACTTTCTTCCTCCTAAGTTTGAGTAAATCAAGGTTTCACTGCTACTTTTTGGACTTAGCCTAAGTTCCCAGCCACCTGATTTCATTAAGGAGACTGACAAGAATAATCATACATGACCTTTCTGAAGGGTAATAAAAATAACTTTTTAAAACAACCAAATAGCTGTTTGCCAATAAATTACAGCATAACAAGAACCATATGTTAAGGGGAAAATATTCTCCTAGCAATACAGAATGGGAAAGGTGTCTATAAGGGGATCACTTTCAGGACACCTTGGGTCTTCTGAGGTCAAGGAATTCCTACAGATGCCAGCATTCTTCTGACTGGGAAAGCAATCTCTAGGAACTATGTACTGACCAAAATTAACAGTAGCTCAGATAACAGAATTTGATATCCGGGTGAATTGAGAATTGCATGTAGTTTAGGATTTTTTTCTTATATTTCTTTTTTATTTTGTTTTGTCTTCAAATGTTCTTCTCTCAAAAACAGAAACGTCAACATAATTTCCATAATCTTTATCTCCTAGTAACTCCCATAGGAACTTGTCCCATTGGAGGGGGAAAAAAAAAAGTTTTTTCTAACTGTCAGCTCTACAAACAACCTGTGGTTTAAAAGCCCAGCTGCTTTTTGTCTATCTTGCTCATCACCACCAGTAACAAAGACGCTGTGTGCCGTAAAACTTGTGTAGTCCTGAACAGTCTGTTTGTGATTGAAGGCAGACTCTACCCTCATCACTCAAAATTTGTTAATTCTCTTGAAGACAGGCTTTTCAGGAGAAAAATACAGCCTTTCTTTCCTCATATCTGTGCTGTGTCAGCAGTGTTAAAAGGAGTGATAACTTTTTTTCACTAAAATAAAGACAACTTTGAATACACATAAGGAATAGATCTGTAAGTCAAGAAGTCATAACTTTGTCATTTTGCAGAGCTGAACCATGGTCTTAAGCTAAGTGTAAAGCTATGTTGTAGTGAGATGATCTTCTATTTCGTAATAGCACTATACTGCTTTTCTAGAATTATTTGGTAGTTCTTCATATCTATTAGCAGTTTTAATAATGCCCATATAAACAGCATATTAGAAAATGAAGTAACCTGTCCTGTCAAGATGTTTTCCAGCATAAATCCATTATTATTCCATTTATAAGTAATGACAGATGGCAGAAATAGAAACACAGTTCATTAATTTTGTGTATTTTCTTTCTGGCCAAGCCCCTGCACGTGGATTACTGTTAAGGTATGCAAGAATTCCTCTTGAGCTTTTGATGCTAAATTATACGTCTCAATGGTGATTCCAGTTTTCAGGGTTCATGGATGGAAGGCACCTCCTAATTTAAAGGGAAGGGAGATGGGGGAGTGAGAACTGCTGCTCTGCTGCACGTAGCGTGGAGCTCCCAACAAGGTAGGCTCTGCCAACAGAGGAACTTAGCACTCCACAGCCCCACGTGGTAAATCTTGTCCCAGAAAAGTGGCCTAGAAGGCATATAGGAGCAGTATTAAAGTTGCACGTAGATGTTAATTAAGGAAAATTTTTCATTAATAAAATAGAAATAAAAGATGTAAACCCCCAGAGTATTCAAACTGAAACTCAGTGCATCTCTGTTAGCATTTCCCCTTCAGCACATCATGTATACCTTAACTCTAGACTATCTCCTTTTTAGAAAATAACCAGTTGATACGTTTCTATACCACATAAGGATTTTAGGTCTTTTCAGTAATCTGAAGAGTCTTAAGTGCTTGAAGAAAACACCAGGAAATCTCCACCACATAAGCCAGCTGGTGTTGGGATGGAGAAGTTCAGTTTGAGCATCTGCAGCAAGGACAAGAGCTCTGGCTTTGGAAAGTCTGCAGATGTGCCTAACTGCAGTATTCTTTGGTACCTACTACTTAAGATCAACAGACAGAGAGTCAAGCCAAATGTCTATTTAGCCCCACAAAATATCTCCAGCTGTGTCTAGCCGTGGGTACTGAGGGAAGGCCTAAGAGCGGGCCAAGCATATAATGTTTCTTCTTTATCTATTGGCCCAAATCCAATTACATGGTCCTCAAAAGCCAGCTAAGCCAGAGGTGCTATCTCTGGATTTAATAATACTTTGTGAATTGGAAGTTGTGGGGGGAAAAAAAACCAACCAAAACCCAACATATAATTTAGGTGGAACTTGCCTCCTGATACTGTCAATTGATGGCCTCTCATTTATGTGTTATCAAAACCAGTTCCTCATTTATCATCTCATTTCCACTGATAATTTCACAGCCCCGTATTCCACCTTGCTTAATTATCTCTTTTTTTCATGCAGATGAGCCCTAGTTTATTCAATCTCCTTCAAATGGAAGATACTCATACCTTTGATCATTCTTATCACCACCCTCTGCACCTTTTCTAGTTCTCCTGTAACAATTCTTCAAGTTGCTCCACTGAGAAATGTTTTTGCTCCTCATGATTTCAGCACACAGTGGATTTATATTGTGACACAATATTTTCTGCTTTGTTTTCCATTTCTTCCCTACTAGTTTTTTTTCTTTACTAATTTCTGAGTGATGAACTGTCATTTTCATAACATTATATGTTTTTTTTGATAGACAGTTTGGAGTCCATCAATGTGTATTTAGGGCTGGCTTTCTCTGTCTGCATTATTCTACTTTTATAAGCACTAAATTTCTTCTGCCATTTAATTGCACAAACACTTAGTACGGTGAGGTGATTCTGTTACTCTACATTGTAATTTTATCAACTCACTTAACTTAGTGTCATCAGATTTTACCACCTCATTCTACACTTTTTTTTCCAGGGGACTGCAAGAGTGAGATACAGCATGAGCTTCAACATAGGCCCCCCTAGGACACCATTGGAAATATCCACCCTCTGTGAAAACTCAGAAAAGAACTCAATCCTCCCTTTCTTTCCTAGCCTATAATCTGTTATTAATTCATAGAGACTATTTCCCTCTTTCCTTGCAATTTTAGTTTTTTCATCAGCTTTTTGGGAGGAAGCTATTGGAAAAATCCCACTGTACACTATCAAGCAGATCACGTTTGTTCACAGCACTTTGTGGACATATCTCACTGATTGGTGAGGCCTGATTCGTTGCTGTGAAAACTAGGTTGATTGTACCCATTACTGTAGAAATGCTCAAGTGCTTTACTGAGCAGGAACCTGTTTCCTACAAAGGTCTGAAAATTTAGATTTCTTTTAAAGGTGGAGCCACCCTGCCCCTGTGACTGTCCCCTGCAAAAGGCTTGACTAGCCATAGGACCACACATTGCTGAGGTGACTTCACTCCCACTGGTACCACAGAACTCGGTGAGAGAGAATTAGGCTGTCACAGGCACTTTTCCACTGCATCTGAAGAACAGGTGAAGTTTTTTCCCTGCAGAAAGTGAAGGATGGGGTATATATGCCTAATCCACAGATCTCAATTAGCTAAACAGAGGATTCAGGCTCGCTAGCTGTAGCTGATTATTGTTTCATATTTGCATCATAATTTTGCTAGGCAGTGCTAATTTGCTGCCTAATGAGTCTGTAAGATTTCTTCCAGATGACGTTGATGATGTGAGGTGCAGTTGTTTGCTTCCTATTTGAAAGTTTTGCCATTGTGCTGCCAGTGTTAAATGTAGTAATGATCAGAGAGGAGTGAATAGTTACCAGCAGCAATTTCTGCAGAGGATTTGCCCTCTAATAGTACTTAGATGCCCCATAAGCATTCTTTCCACGTGTTCGGTATTGCAATACAGAACTGAGTGATATCATTTTACTCTAAGTATTAGGCATAAATACTTTTTATGTCATGCTTGGTATTTGGCAGAGGAACTTGGCTGCCTTAGTCTAGCCTTCCAAGCAGTGGTCACTTCTGTATTATTTTTGGTTCTGTTGTGAACTCTATCATGCAGGTTGCATGCAGAGGAGGGTTTGAACGAAGCTAGGGTCAGTCAGCTGCTTCACTGCACCCAAAGCACCTGCTTTGTACCATGACACGTGTCGGTTCAAAACAGCAGGGCCATCACTGGTACCTGGCTTCCAACCCAGAGGTTGACATTTGTCAGTTTTTATAAAGCTAAAATCTCTTAGAAACATCAGTTTACAAGAAATTTTTGTTTTATTTGTTTGATAGAAGGAAGGAATTAGTTCCATCCAGCAGATGAAATTTCCTGGTTTTAGCAGCTCTCCCATGAAAGACATTTAGCTACTTAGCAGGAAATGTACGTCAAACAACTTCTGGGTTATTTCAAATATTTTGAATCTTTTCCTTCTTTGGGTCAAAAGTTCTTGACAGGTGCATCAGTTTCAGAATAATGTCTGATTATGCAATAAATTTTTGGTTGTCATGTTCACATAAAATAACTGTATTATTCACAGCTGTAAGGCAGTGTCCATCAAGGACCTGTCTGTATTGCTTATCTGCTTTCATGTCCTATCTCTGATGATGTCTTTGAGGAATCCGCTACCTTTGTATCATATCATATATTGAGTTTATAATGCAAAAACAAGTATGTAAACACATTCTAGGCTTCTCTTCACATTGCTATAAGGACTACAAAACATAACTATGAAAATGCAGCTATTCAGTCTACCTCAAATACTTTCTTCAGCTACAATTGGATTAAGTATTCTTTTTCAGCCTAAATCAGCTCTCACTTTTTGCTATATGCAATGACGGAGGCCAGAGATTGTTTCAGAGAATGAAATAATCCTATTATTTGTTTATTGCTTGATTTAGCTGACATAAAACAATGTTGATATTTCTAATAATTACCTCTATTGTGGTAACACCTAAACCCCACTAATGAGATCCTTAGCCATTGTCTTAGGTTCTGTAGAACCAAATGAGAAAACCCAGACTCTGAAGAATTTACAATCAAAACTAAACAAGAAAAAAAAAAAACAAACAAAATAAAAAAAACAAAGGAAAAAAGGCAAGATAAAAAGATTAACAATATATCCTAAAGGATCATAAACCTTAGTGATACTTCTTATTACTTACATACTTATTTATTATACAACAGGCATATACAGTAGTTCACTTAAGGGACAGTATGGAATTATATTTTCTGAACATTTTAGTATAGTTGCTCAGTTTGAAACCTCGTCTCCTCTCCTGCCAAACTCACCAAACCAATGAAACAACCAAACAAAAAACCCCAAACCAACCAGCATGATCCCTGGACTGAGAGTGAGGTTGCATGGGAATCAACACTATCGTGGACAAGAGAACTCTAAGGAAGACTTAGGAGTAGCTTTCCTCCTAGGAGGAGGTTACGGAGAGGAGGGAGCCAGGTCCTACCCTCCCCTACCTAGGGTGCAGTGAACAACAGAGCTCCTAAACTGAACCAGGAAGTACAGCCACTGGATATTAGAGAAGTTTTTCATTGTGAAGATAATTAACCATTGGAAAAAGCTGAACATGGAGTTTGCAGAATCTCCATCCTTGGAAGTTTGAGACCCAACTTAATCAAGCCCTGAACAAGCTGCTCTGAGCAGTAAGTTCAACCAGAGACCACCCCAGGTCACTTCCCAACTAAACTGTCCTATGAAAAGCTACATGAGATTTAGAAGTTGCAGTTGCATAGATTTACCATCTGACTTAGGTTCTCATGACCAAGATTTGCAGAAATATTTAGATGCTATTCTGTTCTGGATGGTTAAGAGTATCATCCTTAAGACACTAAAACCAACCAACCAAACCCAAACACACCAATGTATCAGAAACTGAAATCCTGTTCTGAGAACTGGCCTAGACATTTAGTGTCCTCAGTATCATTTGCAAATATTTAGCCTAGTGCAACAACAAATGGTTGCATATTAATGGGTTTTTAAAAATCATATTACAGCAACTATACAGAAAAGTATACAGAAATAAACAGATATGTTACTGTTGTTAGAAACACTTTCTGTTTTTTTTTTATACTGACGTTAAAAAGATTCCATACTGATGAATTTGGTTTAAGAGAGCAGGGATAGTTGTTTGTTTTAAGCAGATGTCTTCTGTGAAAATAGACCCCAATTCTGTACTAATAACAAGTTATTTGGCAAGCCTTTCAGCTTTCTAAATTACAGGGAGAATCTTTACTTGGCTTTCTTCTCTCACATTAGATATTTCTCACATATATTATTTTTCTCCAAATTTATTTTTATTTAATTAAAATAATAACCTGAAGCTTTGTTAGATTGCTTACAGAGGAAGTGTCCTTACTTTTTGGGAAGTGGTGAAAAAAACTTGACATCAGTAGTAACTACTTAAAATTAACTCCTCCCAAATTTACTGATGCAGACCATTCATGGTAATAGCTTTGGCACACACTACGCAACAAAACCAGCTGACTGCTCTTCCCTTCTGTCTCTACATCATGAGTCATTTACAAGCCATTTAGAAAGGAAGTTGTAAAGAAAACACACCAGACATGAAATGCAGCAGCCCAAATCCTCAGAGGATATCAACATCACTCTACTGAAGTCACTAGATTTACCTGATTTATATCAGCTGAAAATCTGATTCAGCCCCTGTGAGCAGCTGTTTCTAGCCTACCTTAATACCATCCACATTGAATTGCTTATCATTATTGTTTTTAGGGTAATACAAAGAAAGAGTATTTGGCTGAACAGTCATTGCTGCTCTTTCTCTGCAGCTGGTATATAAGTTTGTAGGCTTTTTCATAATGTGTTGGGAGAAGTAGAAGTACATTAGTCTAACAGGTTTTTTAACTAAGAAGATTAACTAAATAAATACACCAAAAAATTATTTTGAAATCTCAGTGACCAGTAAGGAATAGCAATTGTTATTCAGTAAAGACATTAAAATTTCATCAAGACTGTCAAACTATCAGTAAGATTATCCACTGGCAGAGCCTCAGGTGAATATACACATTCACACATGTATCTCCCTATGAACTTTGGGGGCAAAGGGCAGAAACTACAGGCAAAAAGAGAGAAACAACCAACCCCTCTCTCAAGCACAGGTGATATTCTTTGAAACAGATGTGACAAGTGGAGTCAGAGTCAGACAAGAATAAAAGGCAGCTTGACCATTGTCTGAGCAAGAGAGTGAGATGGTCAGGCCTTGAGGCTCTGAAATTCCTAGAAAATTCATTCAATTTTTCAGAATCATTCACTGAGATGGGGTTTTCCAAGCGGGGATGACACAGATTTGACTTTCAGACATACTAATTT
>NW_010239100.1:212798-219929 GCF_000690775.1 Eurypyga helias | reverse complement strand
TTCCTGCTGCTATCAACAGACTTGAGCCCATCTCAGTGCTCCGCCTAGTCTGTTCCGAAGTCACTTCTCAGAGGACAGTGAATGAACATCCTTCACCACAGCCACTCATGACCCAGTGTCTCTGTATGTGTTTTTCTAGTCTACCTTGTGATTCTGCAAGCAATGAGGACTAAAAATTTTAACCTGTGTCATGCAAGCTGCAGGGGTATATAAATTAGAGGAAAATAAAGAAAACATTGAAAAACTGGATTAGAATTTGCAGACAAGAAATGCTAAAATAGAAATGGATATGAAGTTTTTCTCATGTTCCTGGAGATCAGTCTGGGATTTACAATACCTGCTGTTGTGATGCTACTGTAGGCAGGTGACACACACATTATGATATGATCAGCTCCTTACAGATGAAGCAGACTCAAGACTGTTTGTTTTTTTTTTTTTAATTGAAACCTGAATGAATTGTCTTTTGAAAGATATCAGGGAATCTGGAGGTAAATGACTGACTGTGTGGCCAAGAATTCAGGTGGTAATATCTCTTCTTCTACACAGGCTGGACATAGTTTAAACAAACCATCCTAAAGTCCAAAAGCAGTGTCTGCATCTGATCAGACCCTTTGACATGTTTTCCAGCTCAGGGTAGGGGGTAACCAGATGAGACTCAGTAGCTAATATTTTAAGTGGCCACACACATCCAAATGTTTAGCTTTGCTTAAAACCTGTGGCTACAAATCCCACGACCACTCACTATCAGTAAATGTTGTGCAAAGGTTCTCTGCAGTCAAATAGAAAAAGTACATTTGAAGTTTTATCCTTCTCTCTTCCTTAATCCTGTGACAAATTTTCCTTGTAAACGTAATTGTTCTAGAAGCACATATTTACTATAGAATACAGTCTGCTGGCCTTGCCAGAGTATTCTTGCCCATGTTATTGAATGGCAATTAGACTTTTCTTTCTCTTTGCAAATCAAAAAATCTGGCTGAGTTTTTCGGAAGCAGAACTGCTGCTCTTTCACTCCATTTGTAGAGGAAAGCACTTCCAGAGGCCCGCAGGGTGGAAATCCGCTGACTTCACACCCCATCAGACAGGGCTCCCGCTGCAATAACTCCACACCTTGCTGCCGACTCCCCCGCGGCTGGGCGGGAGGGACAGGTAGCTGCAGACTCAGCCGGATGACACACGGAGACGTAGGTTAGTGAACACGAACTCTAGAAAATTGAAGGTGACAGTTCTGGGGTTTATTTATCTATTTAAAGCTGAGATTTTGTCACCATTGTACAGTACCAGAAGGTGAAAGTCTGAGAGGGGAAAAGTTTTGTACAAAATTAAACTGAATAGCAGTGAGATTGATCCTTTTTCTGCTGATGTCTGTTCTCCTTCACAATCACGAAATGTAAGTTTAAGTTGAGGCACAATTCTATTATAGCTTCTCTTTTGCAAACAAACTTGCTCTTCAGAGAAGATGGTCTGAACGGGCAGACGTGGCTTGTATGAATAATACTGCAAGATGGGAAGAGCTAAACAATTCTGAGTGATGTCATAAGGAACACCTTTTTCCAAGTGTAAGAACTTCCTTCTAATGACAGGGTGCATGTTAAGACTATATGCAATTTTCCTATTTATGACATGCGGGCATTTTATTTCTTTCTCTGTTGCCCTCAAGAATGGTCACATCATGGATGTAAAGTCCCTAGAATTCAATTACTGCATATGCTGGAAAAGTTACAGAGAGAACATAGTGGTATATCCAGTTATCATAAATTTAAGGTGACAGACAAAAAAGCAATGTTTTAAAGAAGAAATGCACTTGAGCAGTACCCTGAATGAGTCAGTGGAAATTGCTACCATCTAAATAAAAGATATGCATTCACTTGTGTCCACAGCCAGAAAACTTTATCCACATTTTATTGCTTGCATATCAAAGCAATGCCTTTTTGTTTCATGGTTCAATCAGCTTTGATAATCTCTTTTCCATGTTAGTAATAGGCAGAGGTTCCTGTCTGCTGATAGGAATGATTAGACAGAAGCATACAGAGCAAGATTCACCTGAAAGTTAGCCAAGCTCCAGCTATAGCCAAGCTAGGTATATCCTGAAGAAAGCACATCCCATCTATCACAGGTACTAACTGAGGACAGCGTGAATTGTTGGTCCATGGCTCTTGTCTCCCTCCATTGGTCATAGACAGAATTTAGCCGCCTCAGCTAACTTTCAGACATCGGAAAGCAAGTGAGATGAAACCCCATCTCAGATGTGCCTCAGATACATTAGTCCATTTCTGATGATCAGATACTTCAAAGTATGCACATAAGCCGCCTTTTTTTTTTTCCCCTTATCTTGTTAATAAAAAAATTATTTTCCTTATAGAATAACCATTCTAGATGCGATGGAAGACCAGAATTACACCTAGCTCAAAGAACAAGATGACGTTTCTGAAGAAAGCTTGAAGAAATTGTTAAAGACAGGATCATTAGCCTACTCACACACACATAAACATGCACAAAAGTCTTTGTGAATAAAAACTATTCTCTTTTGAAAAGTTTAGGGCCATTTTTAATTTCATTAAGATTTTTTCATGACCTTTTCCTGCAGACGTTCTTTGTGAACATTATTAAGAAATTGAATTAAATGATTATGGTTTTTTCCTCCTGTTAATCACTTCCAATAATCATCTTCAGAATCTTTAAATTTTAATGGTGTAATGTTTTTCATAAGGCATGAAAGCTAATAGCAATAGAAGAAACTTTTTGCTAAATATTTAATTGGAATACAGAGTATGTTTTAAGATAAAGGCTGTTTTTTCCAAAGATGGCACAGATGAACTTCCACATAACTGGGGAGAAAATGGGCTTTCAGAAAGACTCAAGAGATAAATACACTCCTGAGTATCTAAGGATACTTTTTCTCCATCGCTCCCCACTCACTGTACCAACTGAATTACCTCAGTGTTTCTCCTGCAACTATTTTTTGAGTTAAAAATGTAGTTGATCAGTAAATTACTTTGCTTCTGAACATGGTTTGGACTCTATAAGGAAGTTAAAGACTCTGTAGAGTTAGATTTAGCTTTAGCTTTTGGCTTCTTGTGTGAAAAGACTAAATGACTTCCCCCCCTCCCCCCATTGTTAAAGCAATTTAAGTGCTTTGAGCCAAATCTATGAATTTTTTGTGCATCTGAATATAATTGCTCAGAAACTATCATTTAGACATGCATACAAACATTATTGTGTGTCCGTTAGCATTGTGTTCCTGAGACGTTTCTCGAGCTTCAAGGAAGAGAGTCCTGCCAACTTTTTTTTAAAAGTTTGCAGATTTCTAAATGACTTTGGTATTAATCGTACCCTTAATATTTCATCTTTCAAACTGGGATAACATTTTCTACCCTATCTATATGCTACAGCCTGCTTGGAGCAGTGACAGTCTGTCACTTGGGAGGATGAGGTGCAGTGCTCATGCACTGTCTTCTGCCGTCACTGGTAATAATAGCAACTGTAATTAATAGTAACAATAACAATAACACATCACTGCTGTGTAGAAAGTGCAGACAGGTTGGGTTTTCTTGCGCTGCTGTTAATATAAAAATATTTAGTTAGATTTGTTTAAGAAAAATGGGTTCAAATTTCTCAGTCCAAACAAAGTTGTTCGGAACTTATGTGGGGAGAACACTATGTACTGGCCCGCTTTGGAAGCCAGCAGATGAACGAGCAGTTTCTTGCTGTGCTGCCACAAGGCATATTTATTATTTATTCTTCTTTTCTGCCCAGTTTATTTTTCAACATCAATTAAAGGCTTATTCCTGTCTCTGAGTCCAAAATACCTTGGGCTTCAGCCATCCTACGTATTCATTGTGTTTTGTCTGCCTCTTTGTTCTGCAAAGACCACCAGCCCAGCCTGCTCACTGCAAATACTGAATCAAGACATCATCATGTTATTTTTTAACAAATGTTTATATTTTATAAGGAGGGGAGCAAAGGCAACCAGCATTATAAACTGGGAGGCCTTTTTGCCTAATAAAATAAGTCTCTATATATTAAGCAAAAATGAAATGAAGATTCTCTGATTCACTAAGTTGCTTCAAAATTTTTTTTTCAGCATGCTGTCCTGTAATCTCATTTTAGATGCTGGAAAGTTGTGAGCTGGTTTTCTTTTCCCAGACACTGTTAATTCTGTGTGGCACTGATGGTTTTTATCTTCATCTGGGTATCAGTCTGACCTCTGAAGTCAGCTTGTGTCTAGAAAACAAGTTTGGCAGTTAAATATTGTTGAAAAGCTAGACCTGAACTAGACATTTCAATGGTCTACAAAAAGTGTTCGTGTCCCTCCAAGTCACAGCTAAACCTGTTATTTAGTCAGAAACCATCAGGTCAGGATGATACTGGGTTCAATCCCATCGTAGCTCAACCATGGACGTTCCACTGCAGGGACCCCACCTTATGTGAAGAATGGTGTTTTCTGTCTGGTGTGCCTAGAGAAAAAAATGACAAGGAACTCGATTTTCCTAGTTCTGGAACACCTCTTTTCCCACGCAAGAAAACTGCGGGGAATGGGCTGAAATGGCTGTAGGGATTTCCTTGCAGAGCTCTGTAGACCTGTTTTCTCATATTTGGGCCAAACAGAGAGTAGAGCTCACAATATTTCTTAACATGCTGGGACATGGAGGAGGCCCATTTGGAAACGAGTGAATACTGAGGTCAATGGGCATTTTCAGTGCTTATCCTCTTGCTGTTAGAAATAACTTTGAGGTTTGGGAGAAATAAATTCAGATTTCTGTTTTGCAATGGATTTTCTTTGTGACTTCAGCAAGCAGGAATTTATTGCCATGGGGAAGCTCCTGCGTTGGTCCTTGCATTCCACTCTGGCGTGCAAGCCTGGGGTATTACAGATTACCTGTCTCACTGGCTCTTTCCTCCTACACAGAATCAGAGAACATCTCAAGCTGGAAGGGACCCATAAGGAACATGTCACATTCGGAGGAAGTCCTGCTGACCTCTGTCAGGCAGGTGTTTGAAGGCTGTGGATTAGCAACATGGTCCTACTACCTCAGGTGGCTGGATCATGATAGAAGGCAAGAGGAAAGGGATACAAGGTGGAAGAAGGGCCATTAACATGTCATGTCATTTAACGTGGGCAATCTTCTCACCTCACATGATGTGACCATTAGTAGTTTGTCTTCTCATATAAATTCTGCAACTTTGTCTTAGAACTCACAAGAATACTGTGGAGATCACTACAGTCAAGACTGCAAGGCACTTCCCTGCAGAAAAAAACCCAGTAACTTCACATAATTTAATACACATCATCAGAAAAAGAAAAGAAAAGAAAAGAAACAAAACCTGGATCAAGACTGACTATCTTCCTAAGGGGCAAAAATCAGCCCACAGCCTAGATTGTGAAGGGAAGAACTCCACAGCTGGAATGTCAGAGAGCAAAAAGCTTGGCACAGCACCCTGCAGAAGCGTAACAGCTCCCATGTTTGTTATAAGATTACAATTAATGATTAATACTCATCCAAGCCCAGCTGCTTCTTCCACAACTGCTATATGGATTAGTCACACTGGAGCTGCTGCCATGACAGCCTTTTCAATGCCAAGGGGAGTTCCCAGTATAAATAAAGCAGAAAGCAAAGATTCACACTGGGAATGGAACAAGGAAACTTGACAGAGGATTTTATCTCTCCATCAACCACAGCACATGAAAAGCTGTTTGTTACTGTGGCTGCAAGTTATTAACCAAACACTGACAGAAGGTAGCAAATGAACCTGTGCAAGAACGACAAAGGATCTACATGTGCCCCTGGAAGGCCATCTGCAGTTTTCTAGGGGAGCTATTCTGGGTCTGAGATACCGGGTCAGACTTCGGCCAGGATTCCTTTCTCCAGAGCCAAGACTGAAATTTGGTTTTGGCAGTTAACCATGACATGTCCCTGCAGATGTCCAGCTTGCAAGGCCTCAGCTACTCCAGCCTGTAACATCAGGTCTGCCCACGTCCTTCTGGAAGGGAACATTCCCTCTTCTGTAAGGGAAGCCAAGGCAGGGATAGCTCACACAGTGTAAGAGGTATGTACTCCAAATCTCTATTCATTGCTGCATTCTTGTTCTAACTTTTAACTTTCAATTTTGTGCTTAAATACTGGAAGCCCATCATTTATAGGGCATTTCATTGTGACAGTTTAATTTGGGGATAATGGAGTGGAATTGACTGTGGAAAGCAGCAGAGGATATAAGGAATGCAAACATTTACCAACTCCTCTGAGGAACAGCAAGAAAAGAAAACAGGAGGGAGGGGTACGTATAAACATGATTATAAAATTAAGATTATATTTAATTTCCTAGCATCTGTGGAACAAAGGGACGTCAAATGCTACTCAATGTAAATGTTATTGTCTGAGAGAGTATGTAGAATGGAGAAAGATTTATCATAGATTCTTTCAGCTCTCTGCTTTCTGCCTAGCAGGTATGTAAGACCCATTTGTAGCATTCTCTACATCTTTTTAACTTTGAACTAATTGACTATCTATGAGATTGGCAGGAGATCAGCGGTATGAAATGGCCAAGAGGATACAGTAAATGGGAAAAGTATCTCTGCAGTTAGAATTGCTTTATGAGACATTACCTTCTGGTACCTTCCCTGATCTCAGGGCAGATCTTTATTAATAGGTTCTTCTTAACAAAGGTTGCAGCAAGGTATAGATTTCCAAACTGGCTACCATGGAAACAAGTTGCTCATTAACCCCACCTAGCAAACTCCTGTCCCCTTTTTACATTGTTAGTGCTGGGGATGGCAGTCTGTATATACTCAGACTTTTTCTTTCCTTCAGTCAGGTTTGAGGGTCTCTTAGGGTGTGAAGACTGCTTGCCGTTGGAGATTACAAAGAACCACCTTTTCCTTCCTCACTTCCCTTCAGCCAACATTTGGACGGCTGAAATAAAATGCCCAGGAGACCCAAAAATACTGAGAGTAAAGGGCACCAGGAAAATTAAATAGACGTGACGAGACCCCGGGTAAAATCTGAGACTAATTAAACAGACATGAAGACTTCTTAAAAATAAGCAAACTCAAACCCTCTGATTACCTACATTTTTCTGTAAAAATCTGTACCATCATTCCAAAGATTGTAAAACTTGTTTGGTTTGTATATTTTC
>NW_010239100.1:183344-212782 GCF_000690775.1 Eurypyga helias | reverse complement strand
GGTAAGGGAAAGATGATGTATATATGTTTGCAATCCTGAAAGAAACTTACTCTCACTCGCAGCAGGGGTGCTGTCAGTACTTCCACAGGATTTCAGATCTCTAAATAAAGAGGACACCCTCTTTTCATGCTCTCTTTAATTTGCAGCTCTACTTGTGCTTGGAAGTCAGAGGACTGCAGTGTTATGTATGGATTTGTCTGCAGCTGGAAGGTGGTAGCATAGGGATGTTGCGACAGCTTTAGGAGATCTAAACCAGATGTGCCAGCGGTCTGGGGGCAGCTCTGTGAAGCCTGGGTTTTCCAGCCTGGTCTTGTCTACCCTCACCCCTAGTGCAGTTGTACTGTAAGCAGATCGATACGTGGCCAACCCAGGAGGACCAATACCCATCATAAGACCTCATCATCGCACTTAGAAAGAACTGAACATGTCTCTTTTTCACTGCAAAATCTGACTTCTCTTAGAGGTGCTCTGGCATAGAAAGATTTTGGCATTTCAGTAGTAGTCTCTCCTTTTCCTTTCTGCTGGAAGGTATTCTTCAGCAAACATCAGCATGCCTGGCAATGTCTCTCATTAAAATGCTCTGCTCTGTCACTGCCGTGACATCCCTGTACAGCACTGGGCTCACACAGAGCCACTGGAACCTATAAGCCACCAAAACCATAAGGCACAGGTCAGGAACTCAACTTACCACTGGGGAATTTCCTCACAGCTTTGCGTTCCCTACTGTCTTAAGATAAATCTCTGTGAAAGCTCTTCAGTGTCAAAGCAAACTGGATAAGAGGTCAAGAAGAACTTTTATTCTACCACCTTCTGCCTTCAAATTTGCCTTTCCTCCCAATTTTGATTAGTCTGGCATTGTCTATCTTTCTCCATATCTTTATTTCAGTTTAAAAAGCCCTTCTTAAATATCCCCACTCAAGGTGTTCTTATGGCTGATCTGTTAGAGATCCCTACACTATTTCTGAGCAGTCTGCTGTGTTCATGTAGTGAACAAGGCTCAGACCTGGACTTAGTCTAACTGGTGTAAATCCAGGGGTTGCTGCGCTGCTCTCCATTGTGCCCTACAGTTAATGGTCTTAACTCACTCTTCTCCACTGCTTAGGTCTCAGGAACTTTGCAAGAACTTACGTGCCTTGTCCACTGCATTTATCCTCTCTTTCCCAGAAAAAGTGTCTCTCCCATGAAGACACCATGGTAAAAGCAAAGATCCCAAAAGACTATTGCTTTGTGTTGGCACAGCCCCATAGATTTCAGGAAAGTTTAAATGATTTATATGGACCCAAATAATTTTAACGGTTAAACAAAGTAACTTTATTAACTGTCAAGTAAAAAATATGAATTAATACCAAAACCAGCCTTTGCTGGCATTGGTTGGTGACTGAAGCAAACGATTTGAATATAAAGCCAAGTAAGATAATGGAGGAGTAGGTCAGTAATTGGGCCATAGAATAGTAATAAAAAGAGACCACTGATGCAGTTAGTGTCATCAGGCCAAGGTAAGTATCAGCTGTCTGTACATGAAAATAATCAAGATTTATAGTACAGAAGTGAATCTCTGTGGGATTAGACTTGGAATATTTCATCAATTATATAGCTGTAAGCTATAATAAAAAATAATAATACTTTTCACTTGCATAGTGCTTTCATCCTCAGATCTCATCTCGAAGCACTTCATAAACATTAATTAAGCCTCCCTCCCCTGTGAAGCACATATTAGACTATTATTATTATATCAGTTTTTAAAATGGAAAAAAGAAGTTAAGTGACTCACCCAAGGTCACCTCCATCATGCTCAAGAGGGCTGTCACCTCACAGCCCTCTGAGATGCTGTCTCCAAGCTGAAAGAAAGGATGAGGTGATCTGGGGACAATAAAGAGGTATTGTTGCTTCTTTCTGGTGTTCGGCTGTACTGGAGACAGAAATGCTGTGTCTTTGCCATACACCTGTTGTTAGCTACGTATGTGTAAATCAGTTTTGTAAGCAATAGAATGAATGAAACCTGATTTCCTTCAGACATTTCTCATGCTTATGCAATGTTTCTCCAATTCAGGTTTTTCTTGACTGGTGCATTATGAGGTAGATTCATGAATTCCTAATTTGTGATGATACTACCCTTCAACCTTCCTCTCAGCTAGGCATATTTATTTGGGTCTTTTCCTCCACTCACATCCTTTCTTTATTTTCCTGAAACCAACAGTAACTGAGTATCTGTGAGGCCTTTCCCCTCTTGTTAAGTTTGCTTTGAAACGGGTCAATTTACTCAAACATCACTAGGAAGGAGCAGACCCATGGTGCAACCACAAACTTGGTTTCCTACATCTCTTCCACTTCTGTGCATATCAGCTGAAGATTAGTGGACTGTACAAAGCTTACATTTCAGGAAAAATGTAAGAAGCTTTTTTCTCAAGTGGCCAGTCAAGCACTAAAGTTATACAGCAAACTGACTTCTTTAACAAATACATGCACTTCATATCTCTCTCCCTGCTGTCATGACAGCCTGGGCCATTACAGGAATTACATAAAGATTAAACATACTTTTTCTTATGGAAGTTAAAACACCGAAGGGACACAGGTTACAAGACCCATCACTGGTACAAGTAGTAACAGAGGACAGCACTCTGACTAAAAACTAGTGTTAATAGATCAGCTCCCATTTAGGCATAAAAATAGATTAATAGTAACTTTTTATTAATTATCTCCCTCAGTTAATTTTGTTCTTTTGCAATTCTGGTCGGAAGCACTGAGATGGAGGGGGTGACCACTAATATCCTTGACAAATTGTGCTTATTCTAAACCATTTATCACCAGGACATCTCAAAGTGACACAAAAAGGAGAAAGATTTGCTCTCCTCATTGTATCATGTGTGGAGAATGGGAAAGACAAGACACAGAGCAGTGAGGTGAGCTGCCTTTCACTGCCCAGGGGTGGGGTCTCCACATGCCAAGCTGTGCAGCAGGAAATTGGTTATTTTCCTGTAAAAACGAGTCCTTCACTGTGCTTATGAAGTTGCTAAAACCTCTGAAAGTGTCTTTCAAAAGACATATTTGGAGCAGCTTTTATACTGCAGCAGAATTATAGTGAATGAGAATGATACCATTTTGGTATAGCATACGTCCTACCTTATCTATCCTCTCTGCCATGCCTCAACCCAAGAAAAAGCACTTTCAGCTCTCCATTTTGGAGATACAATTCTCTGATGTGAGGCGCTCTCTTCTGGGAGAGTTACTCTATGGCTTTTACTTTCAGGAGATTTAAACCCCACAGAAACTGTGGGGTTTATGATCTCTCTGCTATGCCTTTGAAGGAGGGATAGAATCAATATGTTCTCAAAAAGGCAATAGCTTGCTAAGTGGCTGTGGCATACATAGCAGTATTGGATATAGATATACTGACACGCTGCATCTCTCCCTGTCCCTTTGACTTGTGTCAGATAAGGCCACCCGTGTTAGGACTGTACATGGTGACTTGTCAATTTTGAAATTGAAAATAAGGCCTGGCGTAAGTGAGAACAGCTCTAAATATTCTGTAATTCCTGATGGGCCCGCAGGATGTTGGGGACCTGCTCTACAGCCCAAAGTGACCTACAGTCTGCTGAGAACGATGCAGGAAAAAGGCACCTTCTGCCACTCCTGCAGGAGAATGGCAGGTATGCTAAAACAGCAAAACCAGTGAAATTCTCCCTTGGCCACTGCAGCTGACCTGGACTGTGGTGACTCCAGACCAAGAACGTGTGTACTTTCCTCATCATCCAGACTGATTTAGAGTTCATTTGCTCAAGACTCACTATACTGAACCATGACACTTTTTCTCTTCCCACCCTCTCTCTTGAAACGGATGGATTGTAGCAAAGAGTGAGGAAAAAAAGAGCACCTTACTCTTTTGCAGAAGAAACAGAGCAGAAGGCATCAGCTTCAAGCAACTCTGTCTGTCTCTTCTGGCCACTGAGCCATTCACTCATTTCCAGTCCTGCTGGCTGGAGGAAGAATAAGATCCTCTAATTAGTTTCCTCAGTAGTTTTCAAGCTGGTAGTCCACAACATTGCAGGAAGGGATAAACAAGCTCACAGTCACAAACTGACTGATAAGAGACTTTCAATGGCCCAACCCAAAAAGATTTAAGGCCTGACTTAAAGCCTTTGAACACCATTTGATGTTTTCCATCAGTGTCACTGGGGGGTTGGATTAGTTATGACAAGTGAGACATGAACAAGGTTTTACAGGAAGATGGTTGTGTTTTTTCCTCAATTTGAGAAAATTACTGTTTCTCTCCTGGCAATAAAAAAACCCCTGTTAGTTACTTATATATGTATGCCCCACCAGCTTCTTTGCTTGACCTCTGTAACCACTGTTCATACAGATGTGCCTGATATGACACAGGATTTTTTTTCCTCAAATCTCATGAACTTATAACTACAATGACTACATGCTTAAATAAAGAATGATTAAATATTTTTGTTAAATTTGGAGAGTACCGTTGGATGCCAAAAATAATTATGTGTTGAAAATGTAGCTATCTATTTGAAATTGCAAGAATAATAGATATGAGGCATTCCTTATAAACTAAAACCCCTTGGGCTTTGAACTCTCTACATCTGCAAGAAAAGTCAGAGAATTCAGAGAATTTAGCTACAAAGTTACATGGCTGAAAACCTATTCACAAAGAATGCTTTACACTAAATATAGGCAGCATTTTCTGATTCCCTGGATGTAGTAAGAAACACTATAGGTGCATGTGTTTTACAGATGTTTGAAATACAGGATAGAGTCCGAGGGGTTTTGGTCTAGACATTTTGGAGTCTCTGAATTGAAAGCTCTCCAACATGTGCATGACAGCTACTCAGTATCCCTCACTCCTGCCTCTGCCTCCCCAGTGTTCTACAACTAGCTTAATCCATTTCAGGAGTAAAGCAACTCCTGAATATAAAGCATTTGGGATCCAGAAGATGAAATAAAATTATAGAATCATAGAATGGTTTGGGTTGGAAGGGACCTTAAAGATCATCTAGTTCCAACCCCCCTGCCATGGGCAGGGACACCTTCCGCTACACCAGGGTCCTCAAAGCCTCGTCCAGCCTGGCCTTGAACACTTCCAGGGATGGGGCATCCACAGCTTCTCTGGGCAACCTGTTCCAGTGCCTCACCACCCTCTCCGGGAAGAATTTCTTCCTGACATCTAATCTAATCCTCCCTGATTTCAATTTATACCCATTGCCCCTTGTCCTATCACTACAGGCCCTTGTAAAAAGTCCTCTCCCAGTACCCTTGTAGGCCCCCTTCAGATATTGGAAAGCTGCAATGAGGTCTCCTCGGAGCCTCCTCTTCTCCAGGCTGAACAAGCGCAGTTCTCGCAGCCTTTCGTCATAGGAGAGGCGCTCCAGCCCTCTGATCATCTTCGTGGCCTCCTCTGGACTCGCTCCAAGTGGTCAATATCCTTCTGATATTGAAGGCTCCACAGTTGGACGCACCGATACAATTTATTTAATTGTCTCCTTACTACCCAAAGCCAGTTCAGTAATTTTAAGTGGCAATGGCTAAGACACAAAAGAACATATTAGAATAGCACAAAATTATCTATTAAAAGTCAGGAATGGTTATTCATTTCAGGAAATCCCATTCTCAATACTATTATAACTGCCACAAGAAATACTCTGGTCAGTCTTTAAAAAAAAAAAAAATATAAAGAAGCAGCTGTCTGTTCCATAAAAAATTTTTCTCACTTGTTAAGCCTATTAGCTTAATACAATGAACCATTTAAGAAAATCTAACCCCCAAAATATGATACATAAGATAGGTTGTCTTGCTTTGTTCCCTTTATATTCCCTCACATTTTATCCTGGAGAGCAGAAATTTGACTTGTTTCATTATCTATGTAACTTTAAACAATTCACATGAGATTCAACCAACACAGTCCCTCCAAGGAAATCTGCTTAGGGAATGTCTTTGCCATGGTTATTCTTAATAAGAAAGGTGATGAATAGGAACCTGTGCAATGACAAAAGAAATGGTTTTGTGGATTAGCAACAAGCTCTAGACTTGAAGGACACAAGCCTGATGAGAACAATCAGGTTAACAGCAGCCAGATTTTCCAAAAAGTTCAGCTCCTCAGCTAAAGGAAACAGCCATATTTTCAAGAGATCTTAGCAGTGTCCCTTGGCTTTGGGTCAGCCAAACCTTAAATACTCTTAAATAATTTGATCAATGATTCTACATGTTTACCTAATTCTGGATGTCTTCCAGAGCACCAATGGAATTTCAGAAAAAAAAATATGCTCAGGTGTGTGCCCATTTGATGGCTACGTCTATGTTACCAAGTAATTTGGTGCGATGAGAGCAAAGTAGTAGGTTGACACAGGCCCTGCTGAGCTCCCTACATGTCCACTGTTTGCAATTTGAAACTTCTGCTTCAGACTAGATTTAGTCTGATCCCCTGGACTCAAAGTCACCACTGAAGAGATTGTTTGAAACTATCCAATGGACCAGATCCTGATTTGGACTCTCCTGTCGCTGTGGAAGCAGGCTGCATTTGGTGAACCCTTGAAGTGAAGGGTCTGGATGCAGTTTATTCAGACCAGACAGTTCATTTCAAAACTACTGCACTACTCCAAAGAAGAACGCTGGTAGATTAAGCTGTGATGGACTACCTAAACATGAGGAGAAAACTGCTTTTGCAAACAGCATCTTAAATCTCCTTAAGCAACAAGGAAATCACTCTGACATGCACTTTAATATCCTTCCTCAGTTAGAGAGAATCTTTTAATCAGGTACCTTTATGCCTCAGTTCCCAACCTGTTGTATTCCCTTTCTTTATCCATCTTTGATAGAAATCTGGGCTGAAATTTCCCAAGAGGTTCAAATAAAAAGATAGCAGAAGCTACTGAATAGCTTTGGGATATGGCAGCTAACTCTCTTCAGAAATTCCAGCTGGAACCAAATGCATCTTAGCAAAGATATTGTTTTTCATCATGTGTTTGCACAGTGCCTGCCATACAGAGGACACCCCCCACATACGACTTGTATCAGGCATTTTGTTAAGTTCAAAGGAAGAAAATTGCTGCAGAAGTAGGACAAATGAATCAAAACAATATTTGCAGAATATTAAAAAATGTTTTTTACAATCTAAGACTTGATATTCAGAACTGCTTTTCCATCCCACGTCTAGCTGCTTCTTAATTTTGTCAGAAAGTTGATATTTTCAATGACAGAGGGATGAATTCCAAGGACTTTCAGTTCTATAGCTTACTGTAAATTAAAAAATAATAAGAGTAATTTACTAGGAATAGAGGCAGTGTGAAGGTCATTATTATTCTGTAGTTTTTTTAGACAGGCAGGGAGGCTGTCAGTTATCAAAGAGTGACCTAAAATTCTGCTCTTACTTTTTCTGCAAAGCTGTAATTCTCCATGCTATTTTACCAGGAAAGAATAATAAAATATCTTTAGGTACATGTCTAACAATTCACGCCATTATTGTTAATAATTTTTCCTGTGTGGGTTTTTTTTTTTTTTTTTTTTGGAGATGCATGTAACACAAAGAAATGGAAATAATTTCAAATTTCCACCACACTACTCCTAGTGAGTGCATGAGTTCATGAGTGTGTGTATATGTTCATGTGCTCACACATATACATGTTCATATCCATGTGCCTGTTCATGTACGCATACGTAAGTACACATATCAGAGGTGTATGCATGTAATTCTAGTTTCTGGACAGTCACGATTATTAAAAAATAATAATTAAGGATAACTTGAAAGAGGTTTCACATCTCATTACAGTGGTAGAGCTATCTTAACATATTAAATCCAAAAAAGTCTTGTAATATCAAGCAGTGTCATCAAAAAACCCTGGTGATTTGAAAATAAACATGGCTTGTAATTCTTACTACTAAGTAAGAATTTCTACTGAATTAGTTTCACTAATTGATTAAGAGTGTCAAATATGCATGCAATATGTTTATTTATAGGTACAAAACTCTCATGGTAACACAAAAGTTATCTTAATTTCCTTAAACACATTATTATCTAGGTCTCAGGTAAATCTGAGATGAAATTCACACATACTGAACATGTTCTCATGTGCTTAAACCTAGTGTAATATCTTCAGCTTTTATGTAGCTATTGCCAAAATCAGCCTCCCTCTATCAAAAAAAGCTGCTCTCTTTGGAACTAATCGCATCGCCTGCATAGAATTAATCCAGTCTAGTTTCAGTAAGCCTTTGTATATATATTTATATGATCGTACCTCCTTTCTTCTGGCATCAGTGAATTGCTTGTGGAATTAATTCCCTGGCAGACTTTACAGTGTAGTATAATCTTAAATTGTTTACTAGGTTACAGCGTGATCTTCAACTTCAGAGGCTCAAACACAGTGATACCATCAGTTACAGAAATGCAACACTGCTATGCTAGAAAAACTACATATTGATCTTACCCATACTCAGCATTCTGCTTCCAAATCTTGCAAGCTCCCAAATAAGCACGTAAGTGAAAATGACAGCTTTAAGGTATGATGGAAAATGAAACTGCAATAAAAAAAAAAAATCTCAGATGGATTAGGATAATATTTTTACAACATTCATCAGTAATTCTTCAGCCAAAGTATAAACTGGTACACAAGCATATTAGGTTGCTTGCCCAAGATAATGACTACAAATCCACTGCTGTGCGACCATCTCTTTCTGCAGTAATACCATTTGGGAGGAAAGTTATTAGAGGAATTACAGTGACTTTGGGCACTCAGTTTTAGTGGTTCTTGTAATGCAGAGTATTTGCCATTTACACCTTGAATAGACAGGGAATAGAAATAATTCCAGAGACCAAAAATTGCAGGGAAAAAGAATTAATAAACTGGAAAAAAAAAAAATAGTGAATTGTACCTTAGCTCAGTCATTTCTTAGGCAGCACCAAAGGTTAAAAGCCAAACCAAGAAACACACACACACAAATACACTCTTTTATTAGGAAAGACAGTGCTATGGTGTTTATATGGCTTATTTCTAATTCTCTGCTGTGGCCAGTTACCTCTGGTGGAGGACAGGGACTCCAGTACCTTTGCTAACCATCTGTGTCATTTTGACAGGCCTGGGTCATATATAGGAGAGAACTAAAGTCGGACAGAATTATTTTCATCTTGTGGGGCTGTCTATGTGTAGAGAAGCTTTGTTTATGCTTTGTAGCCTCCTTGTGATGCTTCACATAACTTTTTGTGGGTTTTTATTTAACAGGATCATTTTATCATTGACATAGTCACAAAGGAGGGCCCAGTCCTGCAAATCTTCATTCACAGTAGTTTCTTAAAAAAAAAAAAAGTAGTATTGAGTTTTTGGTAAGCTCAATAAAAGTAAAGACTTTTCCAATCCCAGATTAATGTAATTTTCAAAAGACATTTTTCCCCACTTAGTCCAGGTAAAGTCTCACTGAGATCAAAGAATGGTCTGAGCATCTGTGACATGAGTAACTGTATCAAAATATAATAAATATTAATTAAAATGAAAGACATCTCAGGGCGAGAAGCAGCACATAACTATTGTACACAAGTATTAAAAAAGTAGCTGTACATTAGCATTTAGTAAAATAACTTTTATTAAAGTATAAAACCCTTTATATAAACAATAGAAGCAGGAACAAAATGCTATGATGTTTAGGTGTGTCAGAAAGCAAGCTGACCAGTAGGCATAGTCTGAGAAGAGACAGAAATCGATGGAGCCAAAGAGATGCAAAGAGCTTGTTCAAACAGCAGGATTTGGGAAGGAGTAGCTTCCTGCAGCATTAACGGTAACTTCTGCATGCTGGATGGCTGCGGGGCAAGGAGGAACAGGAGAGCAGTTGCATTGGAGAGGCTGTGAATCTGACAAGGTGATGGTGAATCCTGACTTGCGGTGTGAGTGCAAGTCTGCTTGATGGCCTGTGCTGGCTGGTCCAAACCCTAGTGCTATTGCTGGCATGAGACATGCCCACAGCGTGGGGGCTCGGTCAGTCCCGGTGGCAGCTTGGGTACACACACAGAGAGATGCCAGTACCTGGACTTGTGTGTATTTCACTATTTACCCTGTGGTGCTCAAAGGGTTACACCAGAAATCACCGCAGGCTGGGTTCAGCCCACAGCCTGGGCCACCAAGGCCATTTCAAAAACATACCTTTTTCACTGACCTACTACCTAGTGCAGCAGAATTGATAGTGTTTGCTGGGGAAGATCCAAAACAGGCGGCTAGAGCACATTGCCAGGCAGAGCTGAGTTGCTATGTCAGTGCTACCTTGTAGTGAACTTGGAAAAGTAATTAATGCAATCTTTAATTTTACTCAGAATAAGTGTCATGCAGGTGAGGACTTAATCAACACTCACTAGGTGGCAAAGCTTTTAGAGCCGTACTTTACGTAGGTGTCTATATTCCTGACCTTTGAGCAAGTTGGTTTTTTCCCTTGTCCCTTCTCCCTGTCTTTGCAAAAATATGCAGAATGCAAGTCTCGGTCACTCAATTTTTCTGTCTTCCTAAAACCGCATAAACTACATCACTCTTCTGGTTCTTGAGTATGCTCCTACAAAAATCCCTCCAGGCATTAGATATAACCAGGAGTGAATCATCTGCAGAGGATAAAATGTGATGCCTTTGGAACAAAATTGCACTTCATGTGCACTTCCTAGTCTGTTGTGAAGCCTTCAACTGCAATAGATCAGAAGAGTTTGTGACCCTCTATAGCTTTGCTGACAGGCAGTGCTTTTTATATAATTAAATAAATAACCCAAAAGTGTAGATCTCTGGTCTGTAATGCCTGACCTGAAATCTCACCAATCTGCTTTCAAACTGCCTGGCAGTTCTGCTTTTTGGTCCCTGACAGAAATACCAAGAGAACAGATTTTGTCATTGTGGGGAACCTAAAAGTTTGTGAGCATGCACACTGAAATGAATACATGCCCATATGTATGCATACATAAAATCCAGATCTTTTTAAAAAAGCTCAGTTACATGTGATACTACCACTGAGTAAAAGTTTTAGGAAAGAGTCCAAGCTTATCCAAAGCAATTCTGTAGTCCTTCATTCAAATCCATTTTAAAATTGAACTTTTCTGCTCTTTACCATGGAGACATTCATAGGTAATAGCCACACAGATAATCAAATCAAAACTATTGTATTAAATTAACTCAAAATTAATAACCAGAAGGCACCAGAAGTGAATTAAAGGGAGCAAGGTGTTAAGAACACTGAAATGAGGGGAGGACAGATCAGGATTAAAGAATAAAGAGTGAATGAGGAGAAGAAATAACAATTTGGTTCCTTTTATGAAAAACTCACAGAAATCTCTATCTTGTGGATTAAGGCTGAAATCAATTTATCTATATTTGGACATTCCTCACTCTGTCGACAGGAGCCAGGAGAATAAGGAATCTAGAAACACTTGTACAATAATTAATAATAGCCTCGCTAGCACTGCCCAGCCAGTCCTGGTTCAGCATGTGTTCTGGCCATCACAGCAAGCCCTGGGGGAGAATTCAAGTCAGTAGAGAGAACAAAACGTGTGACGTGCGGGTTTGCTTTGTGCAAAGCAGCACCTTTTTCCCTCTGAATTGTGTAGTGCCCCAAGAAAATTAGTGTGCTGCTGTAGAAATCAAATGAGGTCACACTAAGGTGTCTGGCAGTGACCAAAGAAAGATTTCTGAAAGACCAAATAAAGAAAATATATACCTGAAAACATGCATTTGAAGAATTACAACATTGCTACCATGGGCTGGATAACCAAGAGGCGGGCACAACTCTGCTGATTTCTGTTTATATGATTCAAAGGTCTGGCTAAGCATCTCTAAGGGTTATTGAAACAGTCTGGTGTTGAAAATTTTATTAAACCCCCTAAGAATCAAATCCATTTAACAATATCCACAAGTTAGTAGCCTTGTACATCTTAAAAGTTGAGGCTCAGTAAAAACCAAGAAAACCTCCAACAGGACATTTGTCCCATCTTAGGAAAAGTGTTTATGATGATGAAGTTAGAGAAAAAACTCTCATTCACAGAAGCATCTGGGGAGGTGCTTTTATGCTGTTGGCAGCAGTAGGGCTTAAGCTCAAGCTGAAAGTTAAATAAATGATTAAACACTAAAAAAAAAAAAAAAGCTTCCCAAGATTGTGGACATTGAAGCCTGAGTGGCTACTTGTTTAAGCAGCATAACGTCAGACAGCTTACATGGCCCAGTCATGTGATAAAAAAGTCTTACATTCTTCTCCATATGCTCAGAAATTGAACTGTCCATGGTAACATCACCAGAATAAATGAGAATGGACAAGTATAGAAAAAGAAAAAAAAAAATTCAAGCTACAGCTTCTTCCTTGTGAGGGATGCAAGTGACTTACTACTTATTCAAACAGCCTTTGACTGTCACTTTCTTAGAGGCTGCAAACAATATAGGCTAAACAAACACAGATTACTCTTAATTTTGAGTACATGAACTTGATATGGATGAATTAAGACATCTGTTCTTCACTAACTTTGTAATTTCTTTTGGCACTCAGGAGCACAAACTCAGAGCTCTTTCTGGGAGGTAAAAATTTGTTTCAGACTAAGATTCAAATTCTTCTTTGATAGGAAGCTTCTTTTCTACTGTTTTTGCTATTTGAAGGGTAGATCCTTATTTTCCAGAAGGATAATTTCAAATTTGCAGCAGACAAAATTCCTATTAGTATATGAAATTGAAATATCCATCATTGCTTTACTTGTAATGAAAGAGACATCCATGATGCATTCGGTCACATTTGATTATTTTGTTTTATTTTTTTAGGCAAGTGATTTGAAAATCCTGACATGTAGTTTGTTAGAAACATCTGAATGCTTTTTGAAAAAAAAAAAAAAATCCCAGATGTATTTTCTTACATGGGAAAGAGAGGATTATTTGACCCATTTATCACAAAAACACTTCTAAAAAAAGTGCTTAGCTTCATTAAATTCTTCAAGTACTGTTCTATTAAAACAAAGACATGAAATCACATATTCAAGGGGAAGAAGATTTTAAGTTAAAATTACTGGTCACAGACTATTTTCAGTGAATTTAAAAATTAATATGTTACCACCATTAAAAAAATAACAACAACAAAAGAAGATCAAAATGTGGCAATGAAAACCAGCTGTCTCTGGTACCATGCAAATAGTGAGTCAGAAATGGAATAGAGCTGTTAACCCCAGTGAGAATATCTGTCCCACTGGTCTGTAAAATATATTTCCTGGAAATGCATGTACTTATTTCATGCTTGGAAAGATACATAAAGTCTCATAAAAGTGCTATGAAGGGATAAATAACCAAAAAGGTGGTGTGACAGAGGAAGTCTACAGATAAATGATTAACCAAGCAAGATATTTGCTTACGTAGCAAGGGGAAGAATACTAAGGCTTTTTTTGTTCAAGGGATGTGTTGAGAAAGCAAGGATGGAAAAGGAGCTTATGAAAAGGAAAAACCACTGTCAGTAAAAAAAGGGAAAGTAAGGGAACAAGGATTTGTGTTCCTGATACTGCATCTCCAGAGAGCTGTTTGGGAAACGGCACTCTCACCCACAGCTGACTTTAGAGATTCAAAAAGAAGAGAGAAAGAGAAAGCTAGCTAGCTAGACAAAACCTGAGTTCCAGTGGCCTTTTGCAGTAGCTTTCTTTAGCACAAAGATCCTTCATGTTTCAGTTACGTAAATGAGGTTTGTGTAGAAAGGATGTATAATATAATCAGTTTGGAACCATAAGCATCCAACTTTTTTGTATTACAGAAAACCACTGCCCGGTACTGCCAGGCCCTCCTTTGCTTGCCACGATCATCACAGACGTGGATGATCTATTCCATACCGCTTTGAAAAACCAGGACAGTTGGAAGGGTGAATGAACTGTTTTTCTTAATGGCAAAACCCACACCACTGTCTTTTCAAGTGCAGAAACATACCTGTCACTGTCCTTGGGGGCAGACGGGAGATAAGCAGTGTTTGACAATGACATATCAAAACCAGAATCAGGGTCCATGAGACACTTTTTGTAAATATCGGTTCTAGACTGAATTTTTAATCCCAGACCTCTAGAGTCAAATGGGACCTGGAGAGAAAGAAAAGTCCATTTCTCATCTGCCTGCTTCAGAACCAAAAATTACTATTGTCACAAGGAGGAAATGGTTTTTCTTATACTCTTCCAGTTCCTGAGGGAACCCACAGCCAAAGGACATTACCTTAGCCCTTGTGAAGCTCATATATCTCATTTGATCTATAAAGAGCTTTACAAGCATAACTGACGCTAATCAGAAGCTGGCAAGGAACTACAATCATTTCTACACTGCCCTAAAAGAAATCTGATGCTGCAAATTTAGTGATGATATCCAGGTCTGCTCTGAAAATCTAAGTTAAAACTAAGACAAGGACTCAGAGTCCTCATATGCATCTACAGCTGCACCACTTTGATGACAGATCAGTTACCTCTAACTTTCACTGTGTTTAGAGCAGGGATATAAAAACTCAAAACTTAGGTTCCAAACACATTTTCCCATCTCCAGAAGACCTTATCGTCAAGCTAACTTGCTCTGAAAGTTGGATAGATGTACACTAGGCATGGTTTGGACAAAGAAGAGAAGCTATTCCAGTAAGTTTGATAAAAAGGAGCAATTAACAACAGAAATCAAATTTAATAATACTGGGAAAAAAACCTGTGACAGTCACAGATTATATGCCAGGGATACCTGAAACTTCTTACCAATTTCTAGGATAGAATTTGGATACACCAGTTTCAGTAGCTTTGTCCTCTACTTTTCTCGGCAACCGTACAACTACACTTAAGAGTTACAACTACACAACTACTTTAACAGTTAACCATGTTAAAAATATGCTGTACCAATGGCAATATGAGTTCTTCCTTTGAGCTTTCAGGCTCTTTCTGTAGTGGAATAATGAAATATATCTGCAGTACATGTAGGACACTTCAGGTATCTTTGATTTGATTAACTCAGGTAACAAGGCCATGAGGATGCAGCTGCCATTCAGAAGCGTCAAAGCTCCACACAGCACACCTTGGTGGGAGTTTGTGGGAATACTTTCCAATTCTAAAAGATTCAGGATCAATAACTCCCAACTACATAATGCATATCTGTCTTACGATGGAACAATATGATAAAGAGCAGGTGGTTTGATTAAATTCAGAGTGCTGTTGCATGGCTGTAGGGTACAAACAGAGGTTTAGTCAGTTGATGAGCTCACCACGAAAAAAGTCATAGTTCCCATTCATGCAGCCTGGGACAGTGGGTATTTCATTATTCTGCATGAGAAGAGTGCTGTATCTTGCATTTGTTGTGTCTAACAAAGAATGAGACTGGCCATACAATCCTGCAGGTGAACCTCCATGTACATTGCAAATGTATGTAAACCTTTTTCAGATTCCTGGACTTCTCAGACATGGGAAGCTTTTTCAAAACTATCCTGAAATTAGTGTTCTGCCTCATTATCATTTCAAATATTGTGCTCAGACCTGGGTTATAGATTTACCTTCTCAAATCAGAGCTATCCCTGAGATACTATCCCCTTATTTCTTCCCTGAGGATTTTATTGCACCTATGATTATATTCCCTGCAACAACACCATTGTCTCTTTTAATTCTGACTCGTCTGTGTCTCCTTTGTACAGTTATTTTGACCATGTCATTAAAGCCTCAGATCTTTCACAACCCGTAGTACATTCCTGTTCCCACTAAAGCCAAAAGCAGAACATGGGCTTATTTTAATTGTGCAGGTTCTCTCTTTATACACCAGCCCCTCCTAACTGTCTTTTCTAAATAATTGTGTAATTTCCCCTTATTCTGTTGCTCATGAACGATGCTGTGGGACACGTCTGCCATCATGTTATATACCACGGATTTTACAGTGGGAGTGACCGCTGGGATTCAGTATCAGAAAAGATGTGACAATGAGAATCTAAATATACAATACAGAATAATTGTTCCCAAGGTAACTGTAAATCTGGGGCAAGTAACATAGTTTTGAAAGGCACTACTGACATTTATAGAATAGCTGCTGTAAATTATCATAGTCCCTTTCTCTTCAGGAAAACTATGACAGTTCATGCCAGCTGTAGAAGTACACCTTAATTTATGAAGGAAATGTAATACTCCAGCACATTTCAAGATACAAGAGAGCTAGCATATTCAGATAGAAATACATTTCAGAAGTCCATGTTAAAAGATAAGTGTCTAATGTCTCGAAACAGGCATGGCTGTATGTATTTGAATATAAATTTTCCCCCTAGGATCTCATGAGCAAGTAGAATGTACAAGGCATTTTAAATTTGCTGTTCTAAATTTCAAGGACACTGTAATCTGAACTGTATACATCCCTGCTTTTCTGGGTGGGGGCGAACACAGAACTTTTAAAACTCTAGTCCACATTTCGTCTGGCCTGGTCCTCAGTCTCTCTTCTGGTCTTCAATCTACTTAATTCCACCAGCTTTAATAAACATCACTGAATTCATAGCAGCAGCATGGGGAAATTAACAGATCAGCCTTGAATTGATATGGTGGACCAAATAGATCTGCTGGGCTTTTTTCCTCCTTCCCTTTTGTTGCTGAATGCTCAGCTCAGACCTGAGGCAGGCACGCACGTACACTGTAAGCTGTGATGTGCTGCGGGATGCAGAGCTCTGAAGCATGAAAAAGTTGATTGGAATGAAATCTATGATAATCACGCTTTCATCTAAACATCCTAGCAGGGCTTCACAGGAAGGATGGCTGTGTGCAGAAGGTCAAGAGTGGCTGATATTAGGAAAGACTAAATGACACTGCTGTTGTGTTTGAGAGAGGGATGTTCCAGACTTGTCAGCGATGGCAGACAGACAAAGCGTATATTGGGTATTAGGAATTTAGCACTATAGCAAGTGAAGACAGTCGAATAATAGCCAGCAGAACCAAACCTTGAAAGACATACTCAGCCTCAAAATTCTTGGTTCACTTACTTATCCCAGAAAACCATCTAGTAGGGATTTCAAGGTAAGTATTCATTACGTTTCAGTCAACAAAATTTGTCCTTTGTAAAAATGAAAATGGCACACATGACTTGAAAGAAAGACTGAAGCTGGCTGAATCCTGGATTAAGTTTGTGTGACATTTGGCATGAGAGTTTTCTGATCACAGTTTCAATTTTCTTCAGATTTTCACAGATAGCTTGTCCTCATTGTTATATCCACTTGAAACATAATGTATTATAATACAGTAAATTTGGGGTTATGTATGGGTAAAAATATTATATGAACATGTGATGGCAAACTGGATGTTTACTTATTGGCTTGTTAACCCCACAGCATCCATTCTGTTTTAACAAATACAGAAGGCAAGGAGTGAAAAAAAATCTGCATCTTTTGTTTGACATTAACAAAGGAAATGTCAGGCCAAAGGATTAGTCTTTTCCACAAAGTTATAAGCATCTGAAAAGAAGGGTTTATAATGAATGTGCCTCTTCAACCAGAACAAGCACACTGTGACTGCAAAGCTATCATAATACAACATACCGTACCAGTGGGAAATAAACACACATCAAGAAATCCGATTATTTCTATGACTATGCTACGACATGAGTAATTTTAATGAGTGTAACAGCAACTGCCTCCCTACAGTTACTCTGCAGGCATTCTCATACAGTAGACAGTGGGATCCAAGCTTTGACAAACTTCTCTGGGTGCGGAAGTCATTTAAGGGAAGAGTCCCCTGAAATTCCTTCTCACATCTTACAACAATACAAGTCACTTCTGCCACATCACCGCAGTCATTCCAGTAGGTGTTTACATACAGCTACAACATTAACAATGCCTTTATTTCTCTGCAGTATGTTTTGGGGTTTTTGTAAAGGGCACTGCTTTCTTCTGGTCTTTATTTCCTCAGACACTGCTAGTGTCTCCAACTCCCCATCCAACAGTGTAAATCCCATCTAATTCCACTGAAGTCAATGGTTAGGATTGATGCTTTCAATCATAAGTATCCAAATGTGTCTTTCTGGGTCAATCCAATAGGTTAAACAGTTTCATGTCATTTCTTACGTGGTGGGAACTATTTAGAAAATCCTGAGGACACTTAGTTATTACTAGGGATCCTTTGGCTGCATCTTTCAGACAGGAAACTTTCACAAGATGTCAGACTCATAAAACTGTACATAGATACAACCTATCATTTAATTTTGCTTCATAATTTATACTTAGCTCACTTCAAACTATATTAGGAACAGATTGTCAGCTGTAGTAAATAATTATAGTTCAGCTAGAGCCAAGGAAGTTTTTTTGATTTATGTTCAAAAAGATCTAGCCTAGAAAAGAGTACAGTAGTTCTCTCTCCATCCTGTCTAAGAAGGAAGCTATTTTCCTATATCTCATGAATCAGTTTTTTTATGTCTTCTAAACAGTTCTATCTCTACATAGTGAGTAACCTGCTTCCCTGATCCTGAAGAATTTATTCATTAAGTCTTCTCATTTTAATATTTTTCTTGATTTTATTAACTTTAATGGATATTTTTGTTCAACTCCTATGTTTTTCTATTATGAAAGTTGTCAAGGACTTTAATGTTGTGCAGCTTAAAATGGCTACATGTTCTGCTCTAAATTAATATTCAAGGAGTGCGTGGTAAAACAAAACCTTGTCCCAGGCGTTGAAGATCTATCTCCATAATTTAAGAGAGAGAATAAAATCATTGACATTTGAAATAGACAGTAGATTTCTACTCAGAAATAACCTACAAAAGCAATCATCACAGTGGACTTTATGAGGATCAGAGTTCAAGACCCTTCACAATCTGCTCTGCCATTTGCTATCCCTAACAAACCTGTTTCTCAATCAGTGTCCTGAGACAGCTAACATCCTGTCTTTATGCTTTGATTCATGAACCAGACAGTGCAAGTGTGCTGACACATTTTGTCCCTGTCCCTCAAGTGTTATTTCTTCTTACTAGAGCCTTCAAGGGTTCATGGCGTAAAACCCGTCTCCATTTCTAGCTGTAACCCATTGCTACCCCCCTTTCCACTACTGCCACACATCTTGTTTATCAGTTTTTGAGTAGCACTTCCATGTATCTTTTATAAACATCATATATATATAACAAAGTCTTAGATTGCAAAAGTGAAATGTGCTGATAGTCTGGGAATAGTACTCCAATAACTTAACAGAAGAGAAAAAAAATAGTGGTAGACAAAAAAACATGAATAACAATCAGATTTCCTGATTCAGAAAATAGGAGTTGAATAAGGAAATTAAGTATTTTATTAAGAAAATAAATTCTATTTTCTTAAAGGGATCAAGATACTAAGTTATGAGACTTTAACCTCTCTTGGGTCTGTGGTGTGAAGTAAAGCCAACAGAAAATTAAGCTGAGAGGTAGCTGCCTGGCTTGTATTCAGCATCTGCATTTGGAACTAGCTGTAAGTGACTCTAGAATACCTGCCACCACTTCAGCTGCAGGGGAGCATGTGGGACAGGACAGGCTTGAGAGTGCAGCTGTCATTATGGAGGATATCACTGCTCTCAGATCACAAACACAGAAAGTCAAACGAGACCCGTATGTCTGCAAAACTGTTGGTTCAGCCTGAAAATTCCTTCATGTTCCAGAGAGACTTTGAATTGGCTATGCTAGCAGGGCTCCTGCCTGCTCAGAAAGAAGCTAACCTAAACAAAGTGACTAAGCTAAGAGATTGTGTAACCTACACAGTTCCAGGTAATAAAAAAAGAAAAAAAATGGCTGAATTAGTGCATTTCATACACTGTACAAGTATTCCCATGCTTTATAAAGAAATGAGTTTGATGCTTGAACAGTCCCGTGGCTCTGAAGACAAATCATTGCTTGGTTTATCTTCCTCTCCTTTTAAAACTTGCCATGGGATCTTTAATTTCCACATGGGTAACCAAACAAATCCTTAATTTAATATGTCCTCTGAACAACTTGCCTTCTTACAGTGCAGCAGCTACCCCTACCACCCCCAGCACTGCACTGCACTACAGGCACCTTCAGCTGAATCCAGCATAGCATCAGCCAGGAGTAAAAGTGACTGGACAATGGTAACACTAGAAATAGCAAGGTGTACTGGCCTACTGCTACTCTGGTTTCATGTCCACCGTGTCACCACTAACATGTTCTTGATCTTTGCAAACTTTTAATTCAAAAAGAACTGCAAAGTATTGGTTCTCAAATTGGTGGTAGAGACAGCTCAGAAGAGCTTCCTAGACACTGTCTGGGAGCAAATGGCCTTATGCTCTTCTTCTATAATTCAACACAATCTTTTGATTCATCTTTCATCTAGAAATTCCTGGATCTACTTTATCCAAGACCCATTAATACTTTTGATTATACGTATTCAGCAGTCATTTGAATTTACTGCATAAAATAAGCAATTTCTAATCCCACTAATGGGAAAGAAAAAGGTTTTTGTTTGACCAGGAGGGCTGAAAATGCATTTGTACTACATCCCTGCATACTCTCTCCCAGAATCAAGACATTTTGTCACACACTACTGGGAGTCAGATCTAGAGTAAGCTTCTTAAATACAGGGTTCAGGGAACCCATGAGAAATAGAAATGTTTCTCAGTTTCCAAGGATTTTGCTCAGAAGAAGCACAAAAGAAAATTTGGATCAGTTTCTCAGAGGTAATTAAACAACACATGGCAAGTAAACATCTAAATATCCTTAAAATTTGCCTCATACATTGCTGCAAAAATGTCTCGCATTTTGCACTATTGTTTAGCTCTGCAACCTCCCAAAAAAAACATTGAGTTGGTCAGTGACACAGAGAAAGAAAGTCTCCAGCACTTGGGAAGACCCAGATTTAAGCGTTTTCCTATTTTTCCACCCCAGGGATCTCACCAGTGAAGTGCCATGGGGAAATTATTTGAGATGCTCATGCCTGAGGTCAACCCTTCTCTGCATCATCCAGAGAGTTGTTACTCTTTGAATATGACAAAGAAGGACCTTGTGCTGTTAAGAGAGTTTGGTTTTCAATGAAGTACTATTCTCTTACTATCAACAAAGGCAATACAAGCAACTAATGTTACCTTTCTCTAAGATTTCTCTACACCTTAAAGCCATTTTGCCTATTTATATTTTTAGGTCAGAGAAGGCGACTCTTCCATTTTTGCTAGATATCTTCTGGTACTGCATAGTTCTTACAACTTTAAAATAAGGTTTACTTAAGGATACACCTTAATTTCATTTGCTATGCACCACACAGTGGTCAAGATAGCTGTACATGATGGGATGTGACCAAAGAAAAGGAATTCTTGCAAAACACTGAATACCTTTCAGGACAATTAAGAAGTAAATAAGAAGCATGATGAAAAATGACAGTTGTAGTGATAACAGTAATATGTCAGAAAGAAATAAAATTGCCAATCTTGATTGAATATGAGCTTCTGTGACTGACAACTAGATTATTTTTTATTATTATTTGTTCACATCATTTTGAATTCTCTTAGAACTAAAGAGAGACAGTAAACATGGAGCCCCTGTGGTGTCTGATACCAGAATCATACTTTAAACCAATTAACTCTAGATGTAAAAAGTAATATACATATCAAAAGAAAGAGTAGAAAAATTAAATTATTACTCTCCCTTTCCCTTTTGGAGAGCAATTGTGCCTCTGCTGAAAAAGAATCATGAATGTTCCTTAAGTGAAATTTTCCCTTTTCCCCAACTTTATCAATTATATATTTTGGTAAAGTCCAAAGGGCCTATTATGCAGCGTGGGCAGATTCAGAGGAGAAATCCCAATCATCCTTCCAAGATCTGCTAATTGTTGAAAATATCCGAGTTAGCCACCAGGAGATGAAACTTAAATTCATTAAGATATTTCTCTCACACTTTTTCACTTCAATCAATTAGAATAGCAATGCTATTTAGACCCTGATCATCCCATACATTCTTTTTTTTATGTCCTGTGCCAGATCCAAAATATGGCTTACAAGCACCAGAAGAAGGGTCATCTCAAGTGGCTTGCAGCACATAGTCTTTTTACATATTTTCTTACAGTGCTTGCCCTTTTTGCAACATTGTTAACTGGCATTAAGGTTGTGTTCCTCTCTATATTCCAAGTTAACAAAACACTAGTTTCCAGCCACTGTATTTTGGCAGACAATTACTCCTAAGTGCAGTTGATTGTATATCTCTAATGAATCACCGAATTTTTCTCTAATTAGTCAAAAAACATTCTGAATTTTATTCTTTTCCTCTGATGTACTCACAGCTGTCACTTAATGTGCTGGTCTCCTCCAGTACATGTGCTCTATGCCATCACTGTGCATGTGAATAAATGTAGAGATCAATATTAGGTTCAGGATAGATTTCTAAAGAAATCTATGTCGTAATTACTCTGCAAGTACAGCTGTTCATGAACTTTCCAACTTATCTAGAGTCTAGACTATCTGCCAGAAATTCCTACCAGACTCAAAGGTATCTTTTACTACTTAAACAAAAATTTGTACCTTGTCATAGGCAGTTATGGCTCATTTTCTCAGCACTTGACAGATACTTGTGGGCCATTAGCCTTGTCTCTTACAACACAAATGCTTATGAATCTAAGGGCACATTGATCCAAATGACTTCTCCAAGGTCACAGAAGGAGTCAGTGTCACCACTGGGGTTAAATTTAGGAAAGCCCAGATATTAATCTTCCTCTCAGACCACAGTGCTCTCAATGTCCTGATTAAAGTGAGAATTTTCAGGAGTTATATAAGGGATTGAAGAATGCTTGTTAGGTAGTGGTAGGCTGAACACCAAGTGCATAATGAGCAAAGAGAAAAGAGCAGTTTTACTGAGCTTGAACATTCAGCCCAATCCTGAAGAATTGAATTCCAAATTTATATACATATTTTTTATATACAAGATGAATAAAAACAAAAACTAATTACTACTGGAAGAAAGAATGTCTCGTAGGATCAAGTTGACCAGCAAAGGCTTGTACAAGTCAAACAATAAATCCAGAGAGACCTTTTAGAGGAAGATATTTGAGTCCAGAATTGAAATAAAAATCCTATAGTTCAAGAAAATATGTCATAAAAGCATCAAGTCAAATGAAGCATCACAACCCCTTCCCTGAAGGTAGTAGCAGTGACAGTTGATGTCTGGACACCTTGAGAACAATTCTGGTGCCCAGACACAGACCACTAATGCCATCCTGGATGTTGTGTGGTGTCCGAGAGCTCCACAAGGCTGACAGATGTGACACAAAACCTATGCAAGACTGTCCTTTCTTGCGTGGTAGCTGAAGGCTATAGGTCTTACCTAAACACCTAGATTCTATTCTTTGCTTTAGAAGTGATTGTAGCTGAATTGCAATAAAGATATGGATGCTTGGTTCCGATTAATGCTGAAAAATGTGAGGCTGCTTACCCAAACCTTGTGATGAAGCAAAACTCAGGAAAAGGTGTAAAAAAACCAAAACCAACAAACCAGGGTTGTTTTGAAATTTTGCTTCAACTATCTTTTAAATTTATTGCCTTTCTAGATAGATTTTAAAAACTTTGCATTTCTTCATCAGGAATCACAAACATGAAGAAATACAAACAGAAACAAAAAGTTCAAAGGACTAGCCCTAACACACAGACATATACAAGTGTTTTTTGTTAGTCAAAAAATAATTGGCAGGAATTAATTTTTGGTCAGGTGTAGCAAGATTTAAATCTTACATATTTTAGATTTCCTCAGCATCACAATTAGGATTTGGTTTGAGTTATGACATAGAAGTCAGACTGTTCCTTATTTTTTCCAAGCAAGTTCTTCCATCTACAATAAAGCAGCAGATCTTTGCATTGCTATGACTGCAGCAATCTGTAAGTGCATTTCTCAGAGCAAGTGCCAGAACAGAGTACATCTTGCCTTTTTATTGTAAAAGGGAGGAAGGAGGGGAAACAAAAGAAAAGAAAGGATATACTTGTACAATAAGGCTGACATGAAAAAGGGCAAGTCAACAGCAGTAAACAATACCCTGTGGAAACAATGCTGGTTTCTTTTTAGTGGGGCTATATTTTCACGCAGGGTGAAAGTGGCCTCACTTCAACATTTGGCCTCTGAAGCGAATGTGACATTTCTTTTGTAGCTGCTTTATCTGCTCTTCATGCAGTCTGTGCTGAAGATGTGCATGGGAGAAAGAGGGAAGAAGTGGCAGTAATTTTTTAATCAGAATTGGATTTCAGACCAGTTTCTTATGCTTGTATTTGCTGCAGAGTTAAACTGTCTTTTATTCCAAGTTTCCTGGACTAGCATGAGCAAAACCAAAATACTGCATGCAACATTACTCCATTTGCAAGCATTTGCTTTCACGTTGCACAGAATAACCTAATTATTGTCTTAGAGAAAACATGCAGTTGGATCTGTACTATGAAATAAGAATGTGATGCGTTGACCCTGGCTGGAGATAGATGCCCACAAAAGCCACCCTATCACTGCCCTCCTCAGTGGCACAGGGAAGAGAAAGTATAACAAAAGGCTTGTGGGTCAAGTTAAGGACAAGGAGAGTTCACTCACCAGTTACCATCACAGGCAGAACAGACTCAGTTTGGGAAAATTAGTTAGATTTATTGCCAATCAAATCAGAGTAGGGTAATGAGAAATAAACCCAAATCTTAAAAACATCTTTCCCCCACCCCTCCCTTCTTCCCAGCCTTACCTTTATTCACAGATAGTGCGTTCATCACATGTTATCTCTGCCACTCCCTCCTCCTCAGGAGGATCCTCACATTCTGCCCCTGCTTCAGCATGGGGTCCCACACACAGGTTGCAGTCCTTCAGGAGCAGCCTGCTCCAGTATAGGCTTCCCACGGGATCACAGGTCCTGCCAGCAAACCTGCTCCAAGCTGGAGTCCTCTCTCCATGGGCTCACAGGTCCTGCAAGAAGCCTGCTCCAGCACAGGCTGCCAATGAGATCACAGCCTTTCTTGGGCATCCACCTGCTCTGGTGCGGGGTCTTTCATGAGCTGCAGGTGGGTTTCTGCTCCACTGTGACCCTCCATGGTCTGCATGGGCACAGCCAGCCTCACCATGGTCTTCACTACAGGCTACTAAGGAATCTCTGCTCCAGCTTCTAGAGAACTTCTTCTCCACTGACTGTAGTGTCTGCAGAGCTGTTCTCACCCTTCTCTTTGGCTGCAATTTCTTGGGGCTTTTCCCCTGCTTTCTTAAGTATGTTCTCCCAGAGGCACTACCCCCACTGCTGATGAGCTCAGCCTTGGCCAGGTGTGGGTCCATCTTGGAGCCAGCTGGCACTGGCTTTTTCAGACACGGGAGAAGCTTCCAGTAGTTTGTCACAGAAGCCATCCCTGTAGTCCTCCTGCTACTAAAACCTAGCCACACAAACTCAGTACAGAGGATCACACCAGAAAGCATCCAAGAAAAAGGAGGAAAACCCATATTTTATTATAAACTAGTAATAACTGAGTATTTTTTTAGTGCAATGGGAAATACAGTGTGGTTAGTATTTGTGGGCTTCCACCTACAAAAAGCCCTTCAGTGCATGAATCCTCATTTCTGTAACTGGCACATCAATAACAACAAACAGCTATTCATAGACTTAAAGACTTATTCATATACTTGAAAATCTGCTGGGAATATATGTGTGCTCCTATAAGTCAGAATGCTTTCCTTATTGTAGATTCATCTTTTTCTTATAAATTGAATCCATATACAAGGTGGAAAAAAAAAAAACCACAAACCTTTCTAAGCGCCCTTGCTCATACACTCATTACTCCCTGGTGATAATTATTAGCTGTGATATCAAGGTAAGATTGTCATCATACCTGTGAATTCATTTCAGAAGACAGCTATTAATTAGAAAGTGTGATGGTGTGTCCATTTATACAAGGTTACTGTGGCTGGACAGTTAGCAATGATGGGAGGGGGAATCATAAACAAATAAGGCAAGCCTAGTTTCTATTTAAATTGTCAGAAATATGTGAATAGTTACCAAAAAGTAAAGACAAGATTCTCAGCTGGTGGAAGTCATAGAATTACTGCAATTTGTGCAAGTCAAACGTATGAATCAAAATATACAGTTAAATACACCCTTTCCAAATAACAATAGTGATTTCCCTGCAAACTCTGCAAAGTCTAGCAATTAGAGCAAGAGACCATGAGTCAGACCTCCTGAGATCTATTCTGAGCTGAGCTAGTACTGTGCTCCCCAGCCTATGCATGTATGAGGATGGGTTTCAGAAACATCGAACACCCACAGCCCTAGCTAAAATTAAGAGAAGAGCATGATCACCCGTGGGAAAACCAGGTCTTCAGCTTCCTAGTTCGCTGCTGCCTGTAAATGCTGTCCCCACCATCCTCTGCCTTCTGGGGTTCAAAGTTTATTTAGGCGTATTCTGTGTCATTCATTCAAATCTAATGGTTTATTCTAAGAAAACAACAATAGAAAAAAAATGTGAAGAAAATTTATTGGAAGGATTTTGTACCAGCACAATGATAGTTGTATATGAACTAAACATGTAAGAGTAGATTTCACTGTAGTAAGAGATCACTTAACAGAATGTAACTACTGTGCTCTTGTAAAGAGCAGTGAGAACTTAACAGATGCACATAGATTTTTTTTTTCCACAGCTTCAAGACTAAATGCTATTTTGAAAATGCCAGACAACATTGCCCTTCTTAGGATTGGGTTTCAGAGAGTCATTTTGCCCAAAAAGAGGCCCATCAAAGCAGTTTCTGAGAAAATAACATAGACGGACCATCTGGAAACCCCCTCCGCCTTGTCAGTGAGATTGTGTTGATGTTTCAATGGGTTTAATTCGTGGTTGTGCTTCATTCAGCAAGCAGTACATAGCAAGCAGTGATTTACTTGGGTAGTTATTACACATTTCTCTAGCAGTTGCAAAATGAATTGGTTCAGAAACAGTTTTCACTGTCTACCCTTGGTGGTGTGCAGTGCTGCATCTGGGTCACGAGCTGCTGAATATCTATCTGGTAAAGGGAAGGAAATAGAGTGTTTGGGAATTTCAAGAATCTGATGCAGAAATTTAAAAAAGGTCTCTATTCCCTGACAAAATTTCCCATCTGAACTGTTCCCTAATAACCCACTGTCCTATCCTATAAAAGTTTTTTTGTTTATATTGCCAGCTGACAAATATAATGCAAATGAAACAAATTCCACAGATAGCTTCAAGGAACATTTTTTTTTTTTTTTTTAAATATGTGAAAATGCAGTGAGATCGGGGAAAGAGGGCAGCAAGACTTCCCAAACCTGATTTCTATCCTAGGCTCTGCAGACAACTTATCTTCTGTCTGGCTCAGGACATTTCTTTCTCACCTTGTCCAGATTCTAAAGGGAAAATCCAAAGCTCTAATGCTTTCAGTTGTGAGGCTTAGTGAGTGTCAATAAAATTTAGAGATGCTAGAAGAGTGTGAAGAAAGATCCTGTAGTTTGTAGGTGATGCACTCAAAAGCGGGGCCTGGGCACTGGCCCAGGGTCAGGAGGCAGCCAGCATGCAAACACATCCAGCCAGTGCTATCATTTCAAAAGATAAACATCACAAAAGTGTTAACATGAACATTAATTCCATCTCCTTGGCTTATGGGTTACTGACTTTGAATACCCAGAAGGAAATCTGCAGTTAAGTCACTGGGATTTTTGTTATTAATCTCAATAGCACCAAATTTCAGGTCAGCCCATGTTTCTGGGACATCCATATACTCCTAGTGCTGCTTGCTCCCTTCCCTTTCACCCACCTTTTTCACTGCTGCTAAAATACTGTGGGTTAACAAGTTATCATGTGTCAGCTGATGCGTAGGGCCTGATTGCCCATCACAGTCTTAGCCTGCAGCAGCTATAAAGTAATTCAATTTATTCTCTTTTATTAAGAGTAAAATTTTTTTTTTCCCTACTTCTTGTCATTGCTTGCTCTAGTTTTCTGGGAAGATTGAACTCAAATTATGTGTTTTTTTAATCATATAAAAGACACAGGCACAAGAAGAGCTCTTTGTTGCTGGTTTGGGAAAACCATCTTCCCTTTGTTATGGAACTGCCAAGGGTATTTTCCTATCCCAGATGATAGGGAAGGAGTGAAGTCAGAGAAGTCAGTGTCCCACTTTCCATTTCATCTGCTTGGAGACACTGTACTCCCCACAGAAAAGAAATACAAGGCTGATGTTTAACATGACAGACAAAACACAATGACTTTGCAGCCCTTAGATCAGAGCAAGTGCTTGGTAAAAATAAAAATTACTCAATAACAGGTCCAGAGCAGAATTATGTGGTATTTGACCTTTCAGCAACATCTGTGTAAAACACTGGCTGGTAAAATCCACTGGGAACAGTCCTCCAGATTAGCTGCTTTAACTCTGGGCTTCTAGTTCAAGTACAAGAATAAAATGTGTTTTGGACAATGTCAGCGGTAGTTAGAGTGATATTCTGTGCACTGCACTTGCTGTTCTTGGCTTACAGAGATACAAAAGGAGGAATTCCACATCAGGCAATCAGAATAAAGAGACTTGAAAAGGTGTTGCACACACAGACTTAACTCCTAAATATAAAGCAAGTGACTGAGCAGTTTCCACTAATCCTTCATATACCCATTTCTAAAAAATGAGGTGAGTCTCTTAAATGTCTACACTGTACAAAGGTCAATGTCAGGATTGGTTTCAGTAGTTCTGCTTATGGGTGTAAAGTTAAGCATCCCCAGTACACACCCTGTTCAGTCTTTGCTCTATCAAGCTTACCTCTCTCACCACCCAATTAAGTGACTAGATTTCTGCAAGGAACACATTTTGACAATTAAACAAATTCTTTAGTTCCTATTTAAGGGAAGAATCAAAAGGTCTTTATCTCAACCACGCAGTTTGCACATCATGAGAAGCTTTGCTCTAAGAGCTTCCTCAAGTTCATACCATTGTGGTCACAAGAGATGTCCCAGTTAGATTTAGTAGTGTTTTCATAAGAAAACACATAGGTATCAGTAGGGTCAGCAGTAGCAGGAGTGGAGCTGCAAAAGTAGATGTATCATGTAATAGGTTTTGGCACAAGGGGGCATGCATCACTTCTTAGTATTTTTTTTTTTTTTAACCAGTTATAAACCACTTAATGTGTCCACAACTGTTACTCTGAACACCAGCAATATTTAAAGCCGTGCTCACAAGTACAGTCATGAGCTCTGTCTCTCTTTACAGAGACATCTTTCCCTTATTTGCCTGTGAATTTTCACACAGCTCTCCAAGATAACCAAGATCCTCTCTGGGTAACAGCAGCAGGACTTTTCCCTCCAGCACAGCAAATCTCAGTCATCTTCACCTCTCTGCATTCCCTCACCAGCAGCCCAAATGGGCAGCATTAATGAGCCAGTCAATTGTACAAAGGTGACTGTACGTGTCTGCAAATCCCACCAGCAACCGTGTCCTGCAACTGAAGAGCAGCAGCTGGCAGAGGGGAAAAAAATCTCTTGAGCTGCTCATGATATGAAGGGCAGATGTGGATGATGAAAGGAACAAAGTCATTGAAGG
>NW_010239100.1:163576-183324 GCF_000690775.1 Eurypyga helias | reverse complement strand
GCTGTTCATTGTATTGGAAACAGCTGTCATAATATTATGTTCACTTCAAAAGTACATAATGATTAAAACATTTCTGGTAATTAGGAGATTCAGCTAGAGGCATTAAACCAGGTGATCTACACTGCAATTAGGACTGAAAAAGGTAGTGTTCTCCTTTACTTCTTTTTATGTAAAGTAGTGATCAGATATGACTCAGTCCTTTGCTTTCACTACTAAGCAGATTGTACAATAAAATTACCTTCTAGGGTGGGTGGGTGAGTGCTGGCCCCAGCAAGGAGGGAGGTAGGTGTCATTTTAAAACTTAAAGGAAGTGGGCCAGAGCATCCCCAGCCTGTTTAAAACAGAGGTTTTATTCTGCTGAAGGCAATAAAGCATCACCAATATTCCACAGCTAAGGATTTGTCTCAAAGGGTGCAAGCTGAAAGTGAAATGTTGCTGGATTTGAACAGGCACATATGGTGTCTTTGCAAAAATGCAGATGACTGCACAAGGTGAGGAGCCATGAAGAATAAACCCTTAGTCTAAAGTATGTTTGAAAATACTGCTTTAATGTGGTTTATCTCTGTCTATCATGACAGATTAAACAGAGTGCAAAATAATTTATCTGTTACCATATTTTTGTTGGTCTTAAATAGATTTGTAAATCTAATTTTAAAACCCAGGTGAAGTGAAGTCTTTGAGACTCTGACCAATAACAAGATTTAACTCAAAGTCTCTTCTAAAACCCAATTTTTTTAACCCATTGATATCAGAGTTTTATTGATAATAAAAGTTGCAAAAAACTATTTCCTTTATCCAAAAGTTGAACTACAGAAATTAATCCTCAAGAAAAACTTAAATAGATGTATTAGATAACGAAAACAACTTAATAGAAAAATGTTTTATATGAGAAGGTGTAGGTAATATTTTTCTTTGAAATGTAAAAAAAAAAAAGCTCAAAAAGCTGTCTTTATGGCAATATGGTAGAGAATATGTTGCAAATGACATGTCTATAACATGTCTTATCAGATGGACACGGAACGGTTGAAGAACAGTTATCAGTATCAGAGTTATCATAAGTGCTTTACAACCAAACAGGAAGACTTATTACCTGGGAATTGAAAGGACATGTTTAAGTCTGAAATCTGCTTTTTCATTAAGTTGCATAACCGAACAGAGAGCATGCTGTTGAAACTGGGGGTGAATGACAAGCTGCAAGAGGTTTGTCAACATCTGGGAGGATGGAATTCAAATTCAAAATTATCTTGAGCTATTAGTTTAAAGTTAGCATAGAAATTCAACAAAAACAAGTGCTCAATGTTCAAGAAGTACTAATGCACAAGCAGAAAAGGAGAGAGCCTGTTTGGACAGAAAAACAAAATAAAATAAAGGGCTTATTTTGAACCCGGTACTGAACAGGAGTCAACAAAATGACACTGTGTTAGAGAAAGGAAGGAACATTCTGAGGTGCATATATAAAAAACAACTAATGGAGTCCTGTCAGTACTGCAGAGCCTCAGGTTGAATACGATGACGTCTTTGGGGCGTAGTTATTACAATAGCTGTAGACAAACTAGAAGGATTCTTGAGGAGATCGACAAATCTTATAAGCAGTTCAGCAGTCATAGCCTGTGAGAAAAGACCTAAAGGATCAGGTGTGTTTGACTCAGGAAACAGAATTCTGAGGCTGGAGGGAAAGAAAAGTTTCTTTAAATCCATAAAGGTTGCTATAAAGTTGTCTAGGATACATTTGTTCTCTGTATCCCTTTGAAAATGTATTTGTTATGGAGAAGAAAACCTGGAAGCAAACCCTTGCTGAAAACAGATTCTTCTTTCATTTGAATGTTTATATGTCATAAAAGGAGAGTTAGAGCTGGTTGGGAAGCAGAGAAACATTCTTTAAAGTTTTTAATTTACTTTTTTCTTATTCCTACTTATATTCCTGTGAGGATTTTCACTAAAATAAAAACATGAAATAAAAGATCATCTCCCCCAAACCTATCTATCTCTATTAGAGCTATTTGGGGTCAAAATAAAACCAGCCATCCTTTTACTGTCTGCAAAACTAAAAAGAATAACCAGAAGTCAAACTTTTCATTGGTCAAAAGACTCTACAGTGTTGTCCTTTCACACTAAAAATTATAATTCCCCTCCAGTGTCAATGAAGCAGATAGAAATAGAAAGTGTGAGGGTAGGAGGAGCATGAGGGAATCCAGCTTTGCCTCTAGCTTTTGAAAACTAAATGAGAGAAGCAGCTCATTTCTATTATTAGCCACTCAAGGCAGCCAAAGGCAAACTTCTAGTGAACTTGTATCAGTGGAAAATCCATTTATAACTTACTTTGATTTCTGTTCCATTTCCACACTAGGACAAGAAAATGATAAGCTACAGCTACATCATCAAATCAAAAATTTGTGGGAATACCTGTGACGAATTGCCATATATTTGGAGATATGCTGTTTTTCTCACTTGGGCTTTTCACACTTTCAAATACAGTTATATAATAAATAGAAAACAATTTCTCCAGCCCATTCTCCAAATATCTCATCACACACAGATTTGGGGAAGGTGAACTTCAATCTTCTATCCCCTTTACCCAAGTAATTGAGGGACGACCCTGATGCTTGTCTATATAACTGCTTCAAAAGTGGGTAGTTGTGGGTGTGATGTAGGATCCAATCCCCATGTCAGCTGGGGAGCAGACGGGCAGGATCTGCAGGGAGGAAGCCTGTTTTGTAGCTCACACCACTAAATTTCTCCCCCTTTTCTCCTGTCGGAGGGAAGGGACCATGTTCCTCTGTTGTCTTGCATCTTCTAGGATAAAGAGAACAGCTTCTCAGGGAAAATGTTTATTTTGACAAAATAGCATCTTTCAATGAAAATTGCTTTTATGCAGGAGTTTCAATGCACTGTAATAATAACACTTAGACTGCAAATAGCACTTCTAATTTGTCAAAACACTGCACAAACATCAGCTAATTAACCTCACCACATGTCGGTAAGACAGGCAAGTACTGTCAGGTCTGTTTAATAAACAGCACAGTAAAAACATTAAATGAGTTGCTTGCTGAAACCTACACAGTGAAATACTGCAAGAATTGGGGTTACATATGAAGATTTTATGGTCCTTTACCCTTTGATTAATTCACTTATCAGCAGACCTTCAGAGTCAGACAGCATGTTTAGCCCTATTGATAGCATTCAGATTCAGTATTCCGTACGGTATTCTGCAATAGAAAGTCTTTACACTACTTATGCTGGGATCACTGAGAATTATAAGGCTCCTCTGCCTGGAAAAGTGGGACATAGGAGCGGAGAGTCTCCTGTAAAAAGAGCATGGGCAATTCCAGCACTTCGTCTTTCAGATTTAAACACAGCAAGTGGCATTTCCTGAGGGCACTCCCCCAGTGCTGTGCAATCAGTGCATTTTGTGAGAAATCACTGCATCATAGGGGGCAAAGAGAAGCTCTCCCACATCCTGTTGTGCACAGATGTTGTGGCAGTGTTTGAACAAATTATTTATAGTCTGTATGATAAACCCAGAGCTCTCTCCAACAACTGGGCTGAATTCCAGTTCTGCCATGATGTATAAAACGTATTATCTCTGACAGCCCCTGGACCACAATGTGGGTGGCAATCGGTGGATGCACGCAAGAAATGCCCATTGTATGGTATCTACCATAAGCCTCAGGTGTGCACAAGTATCTGCATGGATAGAGACAAATGATGAGCAGCAATTTCCCCTTTTCTGATGTTAATTTAAGGTAATATTGCTGTATGTTCCAAGGTAGACTAAACAGCATCTTTACTGATGATTTACACAAAATTACCAATGCTGTGAAGACCTTGATGGTTTTTATGAAAACTGTCATTTCTGTTCTGCAGTAAATTATGAAATGTGACTTTTTCATAGGACAGAAATGTCATGCTCAGCTGAGGAGCTTAGTAATTTATCCTGTCAGGACCAGAATCAGCTCTGGAGAGCCAGTGACTTCAGACCAGTTCCCTAGGAAGTTTTCTGAAGGGCATAACCATAGGAGCTTTATGGCTCCAGGCTCCTCAGGTATAAGGAGAGTGACTGGCAGAGTCCTAAAGAAAAATATAAATAAAGAATAGGTGGCATTAGCAATTTTCCAGACAAATATAATAAGATTTTAATGTTTCATTGTATTTATTTGGTTTCCCTCATAGTCATTCCTTTAGCAGAAAATAGTTGGAGTGTAGTATAATGGATGTGTGGGATACTTTCTGAAAATGGGCTTTATAGGTTTCTTTAAAGCTGATGAGATTCTGGATACACTTGTTTTCCACTAGAAGTTTATTTTCCAGCAGGTTCCTCTTGACAGAAAAGGCTTAAATCTCAACCATGGAATAAATAATCTTAGGAAAAATGGGTCAGCATTTCCTGACAGTGCTTTTTGTCAGAAAATGCTGATTTGATTCAATTAAAATCCTGTGTAGGAATGTGACTATTTCAATGAAAAATGTCCTCAGGAAAGAATTGCTATGGTTCAAGATAATGTTTCAAGTAAAAATGTCAAAGCGTGAGAGACTCGAGATATAAATGCCGACAGTCTACTATTTAGACTGTTCTCTTGAGTTTTCATGATTCATTTTCAAGACCTGCAATTCTCCCACCTCCAAGTGACTGATAAAACTGCAAGAATACAGAGAGCCCCTTTCAGTTTTTCCTACTGAAGCAATTACATTTTAATAAATGATTTAACATTCATTGGTTTGAAGAAAGACTGATTTTATATCAGAGTGAATGGGGCACGCAGTTGGGCTACTGGGGTTCTGCTGTCCTCAACCCGGTCTGTCTGATTCACAGCAGTGAACTGAAAGTTTTCTTTTTAATATCTTTCAAAGTTTATTCAACATGCAGCAAGGAGACCACATGTTGAGGTGGGGTGCAGCTTCCTGATGCATGAGCCAGGAGAAGGAATGGCTTGTTTCCAAATTCCAACTCTTTTTGATCTTTTTATGCTGAAATGCCTTGCTAGCCATGTGTCTGTGAAGACACCAGTGACAGGACATCACTGAGGAATGACATCTGCACAGCTTAATCACTATTAAGAGAGGGAACTATTAATGCAGTAGTAACAATGATGTAATATATTTTGTGTGGTATTAGTCGTGTCCCCCCCAGTAACATTAGCAGGCCAGAGAGAGAGTTGCTTCTACATAACTGCATAGTTGAATTTAGCTCCTAAGCAGAGTTGGGTTTGCTAGATCACCTCTGGAATTCTAAGAGCTTAAAGCACATCAGTGCATGTATCTTCCTCGGCTAGGCAATTTTCCCCCAGTATCATGTGCCAGACTATGATATCCAAAGGGAATGGGAAATGCCACAAAATCTCAGCAGCAGCTGACAGTTATGAGATTAAAAAGTGGGGTATATATGGATATCACTTTTGCTGACTGCAGGAATTTTTATGCCATGTTAAGGCTTCTTTGAAGTTGTTAATTTTGTAAGTGAAAAACCTCTAATGGCAGTGCCTAAATAATAATACCAATAGCTTATATTCTCTGGGAAAAGCTGGCATAGCATTATCTCTTCCTCCTGCAGCCTTTTAAAAGACATTTTATTACACCATACTAACAGAAAGCTGAAGAAAGTGTCATTGCAAAAGACAGAGAGTTGTTGTGGGTTTTTTGGTACCTTCATTAAATGATATGACACCAGTCACAGACAGAAAACTGTGTCTCTGCAGGATGCATTAACACAGTATCTGCTTATTACCTGACTGCCTTGCCAGTCTGCTTGATGGGATGCAAGCTGGAGTCACATCTTTAGTGTGAACAGAGAGAAGAAGCCACAAACTCAGAAGGTCATTTAACAGTTGAAGCAAAACCCCTCTTCTCTGCTAGGGTATGACTCCAGAACAACCCTTGCCCTTCTTAAATACAGTCGGCTTGTGCTTAGGCTGTGCATGGGAAAGAGAAGGTTATTGCATCTTTCACTGGTGTTGTGGTTTAACTCCGGCTAGCAAAATACCACAAAGCTGCTCTCACAAATCCCCCATCTCCCCTCCTCCAGCAGAGGGGGAGAATCGGAGGAAAAAGAAATAAGAAAGCTCATAAAATTGAGATAAGAACTATTTACTAATTAAATCTAAATTAATATATACAGATACTACTAATAATAAGTAATTAGAATAATAGAAAATACAATATATGATACAATATGACACAATTATGATACAGTTGCTCACCACCCACTGACCAGTGTACAACCAGGTGCTGAGTAGTGAGAGTCAGAACCAGAGAGCCCAAGACCTGCAGCCTGAGAGTGATCACAACCAGAGAGTTGCAGCCCGAGGGCCGGCGCCCGGAAGCTGTCTCAGCTGTTTCCGAGCAAACCCTATCAGCAATAGAATGACCAGGAAAACTAAACAAACCCATCAACTCTCTCCTGAATGAGCCAGCACAGGAGTTAGTGAAGCAGCCAACGCAGGAGTCAGGGAGAGTGTTAGCAAGTGTACAGGAGTGAACGAGAGAGAGTAAGGGAGAGAGTAATGGTTCCTAAACCACCTCCTTGGCTATGCCCCGAGCACAACATACTATGGAATTAAATACTTCCTTGGTCAGTTTGGGTCAGCTGCCTGAACTGTGTGTCCCCTGCACTGCCTGTAGTGAGACAGCAGAGCTGGGAACGCAGCTGCAGAAGCGGAAAAAGACCTTGAATCTGGTGCAGGCATTCCCCAGCACCAGCTAAGATCTTATCAGTGCTTCTCTCTACATCCAGGAACAGCTTCATAGCAGCCACAGTAAAGAGAGTTAACTCTTTCCTGACTGAACCCAGCACAAGTGGAGAGAGGAGTCAGGGAAGGCAGGAGTGCCTACCGTTCAAGCCCACAGTATTCATTGCAAAGTCCAAATATATTTTAATGATGCCAGATCCTGCCTGAAAATAAAAGCCAATACTTTCTCTGTAACATTGGAATTTCCTTAGGGAAGAGGGAAGGAGACATGCCATACATGTGCATGCTACAAAGAGAAAATGAATCAAAGTACAGACAGAAGCTGTTATTAATTTCAGTGTATCAAAGGTATATCCAGAGAGAGCTCAGGACCACTGATGTCCAGGGAATACTTTATCCTTGTTCCTCAGTGGCAGAAGGCAGGAAGCCTTGCAGACCAGCACGGTAGCAGTCACCTGGAAACCTCCCTCCTACCCTAGCAGCAAAGTCATTACAAGTTTTGAAGGTTTCCCCCAAGTCTCAAAGCAAAGCTTTGGAACCAGTGTTTCAGGGGATCATTATTTATGCATGTAAATATTTTTCTTATTTTTCCCCCTGCAGCATAAATGTTGATTCTGAATCTTAGTTTCACTAAGTATTACTGATTCATATTTTAAATGTATGTTGGTCTTACCCTGAGTTTTGAGCGGATGTGTATCATGGTTTAGGCCCAGATGCCAACTAAACACCACGCAGCTGCTTGCTCACTCCTCCCTGTGGTGTGGTGCATGGAGAAAATATCGGGAAAGGTTGATGGGTTGAGACAAGGACAGAGAGGGTCACTCACCTGATATGGGCACGTGTAACACAGACTCAACTTGGGGAAGAAAAAAACCCCTATAATTAGTTACCAATCAAATCAAAATAGGATAAAGAGAAATTAAACCAAATCTTAAAAACACCTTCCCCCACTCCTCCCTTCTTCCCAGGCTCAGCCTTGCTCCCCATTTGCCTACCTCCTCCTCTCCAGCAACACAGGGGATGGGGAATGGGGGTTGTGGTCAGTCCATCAACTGTTGTCTCTGATTCCCCTTCCTCCTTAATGGTGGATCCTCACACTCCGCCCCTGCTCCAGCGTGGGATCCCTCCCACAGGAGACAGTCCTCCACCAACTTCTCCGACGCGAGTTCTTCCTAGAGGCTGTGGTTCTTTATGAACTGCTCCAGTGTGTGTCCCTTCCGAGGGGTGCAGTCCTTCAGGAGCAGTCTGCTCCAGCGTGGGCTTCCCATGGAGTCACAGGCTCCTTCAGGCACATCCCCCTGCTCTGGGATGGGGCCCTCCATGGGCTGCAGGGGGGTCTCTGCTCCCCCATGATCCTCCATGGTTGCAGGGCACAGCCTGCCCTCTCACCATGGGCTGCAGGGGAACCTCTGCTCCATCCCACCTCCTCCTGCCTTTCCTCACTGACCTGGGTGTCTGCCTGGTTTTCTCCCTCATATCCCACTGCTCTCTCCACTCCAGGTTTCTCAGCAGTTGTGTGTTTTTTCCCTCTTAAATACGCTATCCCGGAGGCATTGCCACCGTTGCTGACTGGCTTGGCCATGGCCAGAGGAGGGTCTAGCTTGGAGCCAGGGATGTTTCTAGCAGCTTCTCACAGGAGTCATCCCTGTGGCCCCTCCCAGCTACAAAAAACCCACCACAGAAACCCAACACCATGTGGAAGTTCTAACAAAGTGGGATCCAATGTTTAAGATACTCTGAGAGGCACATGGACTATTGAGCCTGTCTGGCAATGAGGTCCACGCTGCATCCCCAGAACTGTTCCTGAATGTCAGCACTATTTTAATACTCAGTGTCTGATAAATGTCTCTGCCTCAAAACTTTTTTTTTTTTTAATGTTTTAAAATTACTTGGTGGCTTGAGGACAAGGAGACTGCACCTCCTTTTTTATTACTTACTTTTGTATCAGATTTTTGCTGCATTTCCTTAATCTATAGCACTGTATATGTGTTACACAGTTACAAACCTATATCATCTGAACTTTTGGCAGAGAGGCATTAATGGCAATGTCAAGTTTTTCCTGAGTATGTGCTTATGTGGGTTTAATAGATGTCAGGGCCAGGAAAGCACATCACAATCTGCAAGTCTGACCTCCTCCTAACACAGGCCATTGGATTGCCCTTTATTAATTCCCACTTCACATCCACTAGCTGTCCTTGAGCTAGAACATATCTTTGAGGAAAATATTCCTATATACATTTCCAGTGATGCAGAATGTATTACCTGCCTGGATGCATTGCTACAGTGACTGAATGCTTCTTTTGTTAAAAATATCATTTTTGTTCCTGCATGAATCTTTCCTGTTACACCAAAGAAAAAGATGTTCCTTGCTTTTGGATGAAACATAAAGAAAAAGAATAAGAATCCTAAATTGTTTCTAATTTTGATCTGTTCCCTAAGTAAGCAACTCCCCCATAGCTTTCTTTTTGTGAATGATCTAAATAGACTAAACTCTCAAGACATGCTTCTAACTCATTATTTTTTCTAAATATACTCCGAACGCTCTCCAGCCTCATAAATTCATATTTTAAAGGCTGGGCCATAAGAAGATGTGATACTCCAATAGCAGTCACTTCAATGCTAATTGCAAGAAAGAATGTAAATTCTCCTATTCAGCACTCCCCCAGCTGGATGATTAAGGATGGTGGTAACCATTTTGACCACTCTTGTCATGCTGGGAACAGTAATTCTCCATTTTGAACCTCAAGTTGTTAGCAGTACTTCCTCCAATAAGATCCTCTGTTCTGCAGTTATGTCTTGTATCCTTCTTTTATGTGCGGCATGATTTTATACTTGGACATATTCTAAGGAATTTCTTGGCATTTTTTGCCTCCTCATGGTGAACTTTGTACGTCAGTATTTTCTCTCACTGACTTCTCTTGGGCCTTATTTTAATTTTTTTTCATCTTATGTCACCTGAAAATTTATTAACATGATTTACAGGTAACTTTCAAGATTGTGACAGAAGATTAATTTATTCAGATATGATAAAATATGTTAAATTCACTCAACTAAGAGCCAAGACCTATGGGATCATAATAGAGAGAGCAACTCTGCAAGATTTCATGTTTCTAAGAATATTTTTGAACTATTATTTAAGCATTCTTTTATTCAAGCTTTTTCTTTATTCATTTACAATCTAACCTGTTGATTTTATACTATTGAAACTTAATCAAGAAGTCATTCCATATCAAATTAAATGTTTTCTTTCTGCCTTAGTATGTTACATCAATATTTTTGCTTTTGCTGTCTAACTTTATAGTGCTGTCAAGACATATTCAGTCAGTTTCATGAACCTTTTCTTCTGTAAACTGTTCCATTTCTTTATCAGTCCTAGTCATTCCACTATTTCGTCAATGATTTGTATCAGTCTAAGCAGAACTATAATTGCTCAGGTCCTGCCACTACTTTTTAAATAGCTGAAGAATGCTATCCCACTGCTAGACTGCTGAAGCTACCTCTTAATGAAAACTCCTGATGATGGTGACGACAGTTCCTGGGTCAACTCTGGGAACAGCAGAAGTGATGGACATCCACAAGGAAATGGGAGATACGGTAAATTGTGTGCAAACAGCTCTTTCCTACTTTTTTGCTCTTTTCCTATCACTCTCTACTGTTTTCTCCTCAATGATGTTTTGTTTCTTTTTTCTTTCTCAACGGTACAGTTTTCCTTTTCCAAATGCCATTTATCCTTTTTTACTTTCCTTATTTTTTACTTAAGAAAAAGAAAACTTAATTCCCTTAGATTCTTCTTTCTATTTGCTGCTACAATTTCTCTGTTCCTTCTATTATATTCCCTTTGGTGGTTTCATACAGAAAGTCTCTCTCTCTCTAAACCCTTCATTTTCTTCTTTTTCAGTCCATGTTTTGTTTTGTCTTGCAGTCTTTCTCTGTCATTACAAATAAACAGCTTATCCTGAGGTTTCTGTGCAATGAAAGCTAATTCACTTTTTATCTGATTCTTTTCCTTCCTGATCATGTTGACTCTGAGCAGTACATTTTCATGTATTTCACTGATTTTAACCCATTTCCAATATTTTTTTAAACACTGTATTTTTGTGAGAGACTGGTTTTACATAAGTAGATACTAATGTGGATGGAAAGACTATAAATTTAAGCAACTGATTATCTTTGATTTCATGATGTTGGTGATCGGTGGCAATTTTGGAAGAAATAGTGGTTCTTTAGTGCTTGCATTTGGTCACCTTTTTTTCTTCACAAACTAGAACGAATATTTCTTTCTTGCAAAGAATAGGTTGTATTAATAGCTTTATTCTCCATCAATTAAATCAAAACATTGTGTACACAAGAATGCTAGTTAGCTTTTCCAGTAACAAGAAACCCACTCTCTGAATTTTTTGCAAACATAAAGCATTTCCTTTTAATTGTCAACATCATCATTCAGTTTCATTAGCTATTGCATTAATTTGGAGATTTAATCATTTGAATCTATTGATTTAATGTTTCGATTTTATTTGTGATATAAATGTGGTTATTATATTGCTTCACCTTTAATTATCTTTGTGAAATGCAGAAATTGTCTCAGTAATATGGTGGATTAAGTCTATATTTGCTTGCTCACTCCTCATAATAAAATACATTAAAAGATGGACAGACCATCTTCATCCCATCAGTCTGAAGCAAGATACATGTTCTCTGTGAGCACAGGTAATCTTGAGTAAGTAATCTCCAGCTCAAGTGAGGATTCTTATAGTCTTGGGTAAGGAATATGTCACATACGCCTCTGCAGATAAATCCCCACAAGAGATACTGTGGGCAAATCTCCTAATGCTGAGGTCATGGCTGCAAGGGTAACAGCAAATACTGGGTGCAACCCAATGAAAAGCTCCTATTTGCTTTGATACTAATAATGGTCTGTCTGCTAAAATTGCCCTGCCAAGTAATTTGGAAGGGTGAAAAATCCAGCCAACCTGAATTGTTAGCCTTGTCTGTAAAATCAATCAGTTTTGTTTACTGTACACTTGTGGGTGCACAGATCTAGTGTCATCACCCCTTCCACTCCACCGTTTCATCGAAAAGCCATAACACTGTCATTGTACACCCACAGAACAAGTGTCAGCCAAATAAACATGCACCCTGTTCTCAATTATTTCTTATGTAAAGCAGCTCTGATGGTGAAATGGGAAAAAAGCGCTATTTGCTCCACTGTCTAATCATGAAACTGCTCTTTTAATGAATGTATTGTTCAGCTCAGAGTACTTCTATTGAAATGAATTTGTTAGCCCCAGTAACACTGTCGCTCATCATGCAAATCAAATGGTGTTTTCCTTAGTTTCTGCCAGTTATAAAATACTAATGCTTGTCAAATACAAAGACAAATTACCTTGCCTTGCCTCTGGCCTTATTTATAGAAAAAGGGAGTGAGCTATTGTAGCCCTGAGGACTACCAGCTCTATGTTGCACACCAGTGTCATTTCTCTGTGCTGTAGGTTAAACTGGATTTTTAGGTGGAAGTAAGGTAACATTCCAATTTGCTTTAAAATTTTTAAGAATGAGATTTCAGCTGAATACCTCATGTAAATAGAAGTTTGGCTCACAGAGAGAGACAGGAATTTCTAATGGTAGGGAGATTCCCAGCTTGATTTTCTGAGCGTTTAGATAAATAGGATAAATCACTGTCTGAAACTGTGCCTATCCACTGACTGTAAATAAGATTTAAACAACTTGATGGCTGAACAGCAATTACTTTTGATGCAGCAGAGGTTAACTGGAGCAACCATTTCAACAGATTTTTATCTTTCACAGTCCCTTTGAATACAGGTTCAGGTGCAGACAAATACTCTCATGGGTTTTATCCTAGTCCACCACAGATACTCAACAGACAGATAGAAATGTGCCTGTGAAGGAACAGAATTGTAGCAGTCAGTGCACTAAGATCTTGGTTTTAGGAAATATCCTCCATTACCACCCAAAAAAAGTTATGTTTCAAAGTCCACAAAGTTCCTGAGTTTCTTTTTTTTTTTTTAATTCAGTGAGTTTCAGCTTGTTTGTCAGTGATTGTTTTCATACACCAAATAAGCAATATGAGTTCCCCAATATATAGTGGATTTCCATGCTCTTCTCTACAGTATTAAAAACATGCCATTCTGAATAAGACAAACATAATTTCAATTGACACCTTTCTAACAAGATAAAAAACATGTGTCATCCTTCTTGTGTTTGTAGATTGTGACATTCTTGGAACAGGGACAAGTCTTTAAATATTTAACAAGCTCTTGAAACACATAATGTGACCCTGTAAAACAAGATTTTTCTTAAAACCCCTTTCCTATGAAAGGGAGGACATCTCAGAAATTCAGAAAACACTGAAAGGTCACACAACAAAGCATTGGTCCATCAAAGAGAACTAACTTATGGCCAAAAATAGAAACTAGCATAGGAACTGCAGCCTCCAGTTTCAAAGCCAACATGGAATAAGGTATGTACAAAAAGGGTAAAATATCTGAGAATGCTTAGTTGCAGCTCTGAGCTGCTTGAAGGCAAGAGTGGTGAAAACAAATCAGTCTATGTGTACCATGCAGCTACTGAAATGTGAGATAAGGCTGCTGTGTGATGAAGAGCTTTCAGGTCATTGAACAACTGCTTGTGCTTAAACTCCTGCCATGGGAAATGATCTGGCAAGAATTACAACAGACGTTTGTAATTACATACTTTGGTAGCCTGGTTAGCCGCTGCAGAATGGATAAAACCAGCTGGTGAAATGTTTGTTTTGGCCTTGTCCCATGATAATGTTTTAGATGTAGGTTCATTCTTCATTTGAGGAGATTAGACAAAGGCATTTCCTTTCCCCGCTGTGGGCTGATAGAGCCCTTACATGCCATTGTTGACTCAAATGGAAAAATGCCATTGAGTGACTAAATACCATCCCCATCCCCAGCTCCCTGGACTTACTCCTACACCTCTCTTCCAGCTATTGTCCTTGTCCAATAACATTCCCCAGTGGAGAGATGCAGCCTTCATGCTCCTGCACCACAGATGAATGGCAAAACAAGAGACTACAGAGGGAGTCTCTCTATCGCCAACTGAATGCCACGCATGAATGAGACACTTTGAAACACACTGAAACCACTCTGCGGATAGATACTGAGAACAGACAATGGCCTGAAAGGCCCCTTGCATGGGGTAGAAGTACAATGCAAGACAGAGTCCAGGATCATAGTCCATTATATCCTGTGTGAATGCCTGAAGTATCTGCCTCTTATGAATTCTGTGCTCTTCAGTCCACTATCCAGACCTTGAGCCACTGAAAATTTCTGGATGAAAATTTTGTTGGAACTGGCAGGTTCCCAATAAAAATGCCTGCTTTTTGAAAAAAACTATGTGGATTAGGACTTCAGGGAGAAGTGGGAGTGGAGTCTGTATTTAGTCCTGATGCTGTGCAAGACTTCAGTTACACGACTGATAAGAAATGGAATTAATGAAGCTCTGATATGTGGAAGTACCTTGCAAAAAAATGAAAGAAAAAGATAAAGATACAAGCACAGAAGATAATTTTGGTATCTGCAAGAAAATTAAAGCCAGAAGCAGCAGGTGTTTTGAAACTCAGGTTTGAGAACTCAACGCCTTGCTTTATTCTGCTGCCTCTAAATTAAGTGTCAGGGTTACTCAGATATCCATTCAAAGATGATGTTTTGTAAATATTATGTCTGTAGCTGTCCTAGGTGCATTATCATGACAGCTAATAAAACCGGCTAGCAGTCAGAGCTTAGCCTCTTCGAGCTATTGCCCACTAAAGCCTTCAAATCATATGTCTTTGTCCCTTGTTTTGGGACTGCCTTGGCGTTAAGTATATATCAGAAGTAGAGCTATTTAAAAGCAAACCTTCCCCAAATCTTTAAAGTGGTTATTTTCTTCTCTCTAAATTTGAATCTGGAGCCAATGGATTAATTTCACCTGCATCGTGGCTTTTCGTGCAGCTGCACTTTATAAGACCAGGAGTGGCTGATGTCCACCTTGTCTTCCCTCAGTGCAGTCTCACAAGGGAAATGCTTACTATGGCTGAAGACCAAAGAATTCTGGGAGTTTCTCCCAAACTAGATTAAGACCAGTCAAAAGTGAGCTGTACTAGACAAAATTTTAAAAAGGGGAGAAGGCAGTTAGGGAAGGACAATTGTATACACCTGCATTATGGAACCCATTATGACCTAGATTATACATTATGTGGATTATATTATTTCAAGGTTACCCAAAGTGCTGCTCCTGACACTGGAAAATACAGGTTTGTTATATTTTTTTAAATACTACACAACTTCCAGTTTTGCAACAGCTACTGTTGCAACTAAAGCCTTTGCCAGAAGCCCCCTCAGTAGCTACAGGAATTCACCTGGTCACCAAGTGGGATTTCCTTTCTGATTCCTTCTCTCACATTTATATTGTCTTATTGCTTGTTTTCTTCTGCTTGATAATGTGAAGTGAGATACAAAGCAAGTGCAGGGCAGAAAAAAATAAGTCTGGATCACTCCAAAGAGATGCACAAATAGTACTACAAGATATGGATAGGTAGTCAGGAAGGAGAAAGTAATCCCTCCACTGCTTCAGTAAATCTGAGAGTATCCACTGTGAGGCTTCCTGACAGGAATGGCAATTCCTGTAAGGCAATGCTTTAAAGACATGAGTATTTTTCATACAACTTGCAGATCTTTCCATTAACAAGGTGGTGAAAAATCATACTGTTGCCTTCCGCACACATTGCACAGACACCTACAAAAACAGCGAGTTTACATTCCTCTTTGGACCCCTTGCTCGCTTGTATGAAAACCTCCAGAAAGTCAAGTACTGGGATAGAAAGAGCCATGATGCTGCCAGCATATCCAGAACCAGCAACTTTATCCTTGCCAAGGAATGGTCTTGTCCCAGCTATCACCATGAATAAGTCTCTGGTTACTGTTGTCAAAGGAAAAAAAAGAGCAGCCTGTTACTCTGCCTATCTCTACTACACACTCAGTCTTTGGCTTAGACACTACTCTCTCTTGCCTCTTTTCCAATGGGACTTAACTTGGAGAAGTGGGACATGCTGTTCATCATCTCCATGTAAGCACTGGGTATGTGAGCAAGCAGAAATGTCTTTTTCTCTGTCCTATTACCTGGTCCACCAAAGTCATGTCAGTGTGATGCAGGATTTAGACCACCACACAGATGTATCAGCCAAGTCCCACAGTACTTCATGGTTTTTTTCACTTAATTTTTGGAAATGACTGCTCTGCCTTTCAGTGTTTTGAATGTTTTTGGGTTTTTTGTTTGTTTGTTTGTTTGTTTTGTCTTTTGTGTGTGTGTGGTCCATTCACTGAACTGAGAAACTAATAATTCACATGTTCCTAATCAGATGTTGAAAGGTACTCCCACTCCACCCCTAACATCTTGAAGAACGTGTGTGGAGATAAACTCCTGAATCCAAAACCATAGGCATGACTCAGAAGTTTAATTTTATCTACCTCTTTTTGACAAGTTTGCCTGAAAAATCTTTTTCAGACAGCACGGAGCTGAATTAAACTACGTTTATGGCTATGATGACTTTGTTGTTCATATTAACCCTTGTGTAAAAAAAGATAATCCCTGTGACTAAACCATATCCCAGAATAGTGCGTGTAAGAATAATGAGATCACTGCTTTCTTGACTCATCTCAGATATATGGGCTGCTGGAGAGAAGAGTTTGTGCTGCACTCCAACCAGTCAAGCGTCATCTCCAGTGATTCAGACTTCAGATAATTACCTTGGTGTAATTATTTCAGGAATCCCCACATTGGGACTATTAAAGATGACAAGTTAACTACATGAGCCTGACAGGCAGGATCACCATAAACTGCAATCCTCCAACAGCATATGTAACTCTGTCTTAAGGAAGCTCAGTTACAGAGCACCCAGCACCAGGCTGAAATAGGAGCATCCTAGAGGCTCTGTCCATTATCCTGCCCTGGAATAACTCATTTTTGAGCACTCGTCTGGGCCAGTCTGGGAAGGAAAAATTTTAAAACTGTTTTCCCCAGGAAAATACTCTAGCTTGTAATAGGGCTTAACTCATGGGGATCTCACTGTTCAGTCTCATGACCCACCAAGAACGCTTAATGAGAGTTCATAAATACATTTTCTGAGCATCCTCGATGTAATTAACACATGCTTGTGAGGAAAAGACACAGGAAGGAGAGGAGATCTGTGTTCTTCACTGTCAGACTGCTCACACTTCATGATACTAGCATCAACTGTTTCAAGATGGTTCACAAACCTCCAAAAGGACAGAATCTTTTTAAATGGTGTGAGACTAAGAGTTATCTCTGAAAATTCTTTCAACTTTGAAATCCTGCATGTTCTGCCTGTATATAAGGGAAAAAAACATCTTTCACCTTGTTTGTCTGAGTTTATTCATAGATAAAATAGAAGAAATAATTCTTATATTTTTCCAAGAACCAGAAAAATATCCAAAAGCATCCGAGCAGCAAAGAAACTATGGCAATTGAGGGTTAAGCTCCTAGGCTGAATACGAATTTTGAAAATTTATCGTATAGCATTAAGCTGATGTTTTTCAAGCATATCAGTATTTTCTGAATGGAAATGCTATGCAGTGCTAAATGGTAATTTACTATTTTTCCCTTGTGATTGATTTTTTCTGTTTACTAGACTGTCATGGAAACAGAGCATCTGTGATTCTGAGGACAGCTAACTGTCTCTGTGTGCTGTCCTATTAGAGGCAATCCTGCAACCCAGAATTCAGATGAGCTCTGGGGAGAGACAGGGAATTGTAGCCTCTGTAGGCTTTGGGTTGGCAAAGATTTTTGTGCTGATTTAGAGAAAGATGCTAGAGATATATGAGAAATATAAAATACAAGGCTCTGTGTAAGATTAGAAGGGTAAAATCTTATCTCCCTCGAGTGATCAGAGAAGGCAGTCAAAGGATCTTTGACTTGCACAAAGACAGAAAGCTGATAAACAGAAACATCTGTAATATCCATTTAAAGAGGAGAAGTTAAAGGTCCTTCAGATAACATATTAAGAGAGATTTTTTTTTTATACAGTTGGAGTCAAAAGGAAAGTACAGTTTTCAAGCAGGACATGGGCTCATCTGATGCAAGAGTAGGTCTGCTTTCTACAAAACTGGGGAAATTTTCCATATTTATTGGGGATAAAATACTTAATTTTTTCATGGTGTAGCTGATCAGAAGTTCTCTTAAGTGGGATAGATCTGAGGAATGCCTGGTGACACAATTGCTCCAAATAAGCATTCGTTAATTCATATGTGGCTCAGTTCACACACATCAGGTGATGAAATTCTGCAGGTGCAGAAGCCTTTGCAGACAGGAATTCCTGCAACACACTCAGCTGTATCACCAGCATCTGCTCACTGATGCCTGAAAGAGGACTGACAGGGGTCTGAGGGACAAGGTGAGAGCATAGAGTCATGGGGTTCTGCATGTTGAGGGTGAGGGGATAGTAACTGATGTCTTAGCACAATTCCTTGGAAAAAAAGACACCGAGTTTCTATAAGGTTGACTCATCAAGGTAGCAAAAGAATAGCTGATTTACCTGATTAACTCCTACAGGTTTGTAGAGCAATGTCTGATTTTCTGACTTGCTCTCTGTTAAGACCCAGTACTGGTCCATCCAGGCAGCTTTTATAGAAAGAAAATTCAGTGTGTATCCAAGGAGACCTCTGGTTCTCTAGGGAATGAGAGTTTCCCAATGTGTGTAAACAAGAAAAAATCCCATCCCAGCCTGGACCATGGCCTGGGAAAGGATATTGGTTCTGGGTTCAGACTGTGGACAAAGGCCCAGATTCTAAATATTCATATACACCTGCTTTTGATATCTTCTACTCTCTTGGAATCAGCTTCAGGAAGTAATGGATGTTTCATCATCAGGAGTCAGGGTTATTTAATGTTTTTTTCCAGACTGACTTTTATCCTGGATGTTTCTTCTGAACCTTCCACAGACAGTTGTTAGAGAAAAGACAAAATATCTGACTAGGAATATTCATCAATCTGATACCAGTTTAGTATGTTTACAATCTTCATGGAGTGTTTAGAGGAGGACAGCTACTGTGTTGGAGTGTTGCTAAACAGGAAAATTTTGAAACTGAGGATGGTGAATATTGCTATGACATTTCTGTGTCAAAATAACTAATCTGGAGGGTGGGTGTTTGTATTTTTCTGCTCAGCTATTTAAAATGAACTCTTCCTAAATGAACTTTTCACTAAAAAATGTTTACCAAAATCTGTGGGAAAAATAAAAACAATTATATGTTTTAGTACTTTGTATTCTATGGGTAGTGGAAAAAGTTGAAAGAAATTAATTTAGTTAACTGTTATAAATTATTCCTTCTTCTTTTGCCAATGGACTGCTTCTCCCTTAGCAGTTTTTAGGCCAAATCTTCATCCTATGACAACACCATAAGGAAGAGATGCTTCAGACAAAGGTATGTTTATTACAGAAACTTCAGGAGGCAAGCTTCTAAAATGGAAACAAGAATAAGAAAAACAGGCATGATGTAGCTTGTAGTACTAAATCCAGAAACTGTTCTTCAGGAGAGGTAGGGTAAGTCTGCAAACACGAACAAGGTGAAATTAATTTCTCTGCTATGTATACTTTCCCCTGCCCCTGTTTTATAGCCTGTTTTACCCATTTGTTATTTTAAGTTATACTTTCTTGACAGTTTGTCAGTGTAGCTACTAACATTTCCAGTCTTTTGGATGTCTAGGATGTTCAGAGAAAGCTGGATTGAGCTTGAACTTTGGATAGCTTCTTTCAGAGCCAAGAGATTCCAAAGCTGTGTAGGGTACCGGTATTGATTACATCAGTCAATACCCTTCAGCATGCCCTCCTCGTAAGCCTTACATGCATCCTGGCCCTAAGGAAATATTTTTCACTATGGGAAAAATATTATCATTCTGCCCAGAACTTTGGATTCCAATCTTACACTTTTTTTAAAATAAAAACAGCCATCATACCAAGTTTATCCTTAGCATAAATCAGAGTATTATGGACCATACATTTAAAACAATGTACTTTTCATTTAC
>NW_010239100.1:117656-163535 GCF_000690775.1 Eurypyga helias | reverse complement strand
AAAGAGATCTCTGCAAAGGAGTTGTATCACCCAAGCCATGCAAATGAGTTGTACTAGACTGGGGAAATAAAAAAAAACCCAAAACATAACAAAACTTTTTAAGAAGCAGTTTCTACATGGCTTTCATTCTCATCTACTTTTTTACCTGACTAAAGCTGCTCAAGCTATTGGAAAAAAAGCAGGACTTTTGTCTATCAAACCCAAACTCTTAAAAAAAAAAAAAAAGCTAAAAAATCTTAAAAAAAACAAACCAAAACAAAAACAACAAACTTAGGAACAGAGTTTATTTTGCTTTGTTTAAAACATATATGATAAAGTGACAGAGACAGTAGTGCCTGATTGGTCCTGACATGAAGGTCTCAGCTGCATAAAACATTTTGGTAGGTTTACTGGCTCCTTCTGATTAGATTTGACAGATTATAGAATAGTGTTATTTGATGGACCATGAGAGTAGGAACTGACATATAATTTCACAGCAAAGGACATTAGTATCTATCTATTGCATGATGCTTGATTTCATTACTGATTTTTTTTTTCTCCTTTCCTTTTTTTTTTTTTTTCCGTTTCCCTGATCCTCCCTGAGGATCTGGAATATAACTTGTGTGTGCTTAGCAGATGAAGCAAACTGGCATCTGACAAGGTGATGTCTTGGTTATGAGTATCGCTATGAGATGTAGAGGGGCACTGAACAACGTCATCCCATTTTCTGTGGTGCATACATCGAGTTAATTTTGTATATACTGCAAAAAGCAAAGTTATCTGAAACACAAAAGGATACTAATAAAAACAACCATCAGCAGATACCTGATCTGTTGTGTATAAGAATCCTGGGAGGAATGACAGGTATGAAGGTTCCATTTCCACTCTCTGATAAAATGAGTAAATAGATGCACTGAGCCTTTAAAACAAATCATATGTTTTTAAAGATATGAGAAAGCATCGCGAGAAGCAGTGTGAGTGTATCCTTTATTCTGTAACCAGTCTTTTTTTATGATGTAACCAACACTTAGTACAACTGCCATGGCAATTAAGGGAATGATAGGTATGTAGAATGATAATAGTGATCAAGGACAATTAGGAAGCCTGCTGTAGAAATACACCTTTCATGTTGCTTAACCTAAATCCCCTGCAGTGTGCTTACTGCTTTTGACTCTCAGCACTTATTTCTACATTGCCAACCTCCAAGTTTTTTCAAAGTCCCTTCCCTTCTTACAGGCTGGACTGGTAGTGCTCATTACTGTGAAAGTTGTTTAACTTTTTTTTTTTTTTTAATTATAACCCTTCTTTAACCAAAACTTAACTGCTGACAGGAAACAAAATGCTGTTCTGCACAGCAATGACTCAAGCATCTTGCAGAAAGAAATCGGATGTTATCTGGCAGTGAAAGTTATACCATAAAACATAGGGACAAATGGATCAAGTTAAGACAACCTGAATTACATTTTGAGTAGTAAATTTGACAGCTCAATGAAAGTCTTTGGATGTTCTTTTACATACCACATTTGTATGTGTAGAACAGTGCAACGTGCAGCTGAGCATATTTAAATTTGTAACTTATTTTGCACCTACAGTAAATGAAATGTTAATTAAATGTTTCATATCTTTTTAAAGGAATGTATAGTACTTGACTTTGGCTTTGCAGTTCCCCAAGTGCAACTGTGTCTGCAAAAATATGAGAAACACAAAGAAAATACTTGAGAGTGGCATAAAGATTCTGTGATCTCAGTTATTCATGCATAGAGGTCCCACTTATTAATAGTAAGCTAGCTTGAATATGAGGCAAGGGATGGATTAGATGACCTCCCTAACCAATTTTCTATTATTTTAAAACCTCACACTATCAAAATCTTTATTGTGCACCACAGAACTGTATGTTTCACATGTAAATTTTTTGCCTGTAGGGTTTCTATGACTCAGTGTAACTCAGCGCTGAACTCTAGTTCTTCTTCCATCTTTATCAGACCTGAACTCTTAAAAAAGAGCTTCAGCTGAGAAGATCTCCCTAGCCAGAATGAGGTATAATGCAGTAGGCCATTGAAAAAACATCTCCATTTCTTTTCACCACCAGTGTTGGGCATCGGTCCCCTATTTTAAAACAGGAGGTCCTATTTTCCTCCTCAGACATAAACTAGCACTGAAGTATGGTTTGGGAAACCAAACCACCAACATAATAAAAGATGGTTAGTGGTTATATATAAACTAGCCCCCCATTCAGGAAGTAAACTTCCTTAGAACAGAAGTATCTGCCATTAGAAGACAAGTATAAATAAAATCTTTACAAATGTGGCTTCACACTTATCATCTCACATCAGCAATGACATCATTTAGTGGTTAATTAGACTATCCACTCACACGATCTTTTAGCGTTAGAGCTACAAAAAACCTTGAGTTATTGAATCTCCTTCAAAGAAAGACTGTAGAATCAAGACCTGCCACAGCCTTGAGCAATGAAGATTTATCTGTATAGTCTGGTCCCATAGGATCTGATCTAACATCTACTAAAGCCAGTGTAAAAGTCCTTAGTCACTTAAGGAGATAACAGTTTAGGCTTTTAATTTATAACTTAGTCTTTTGCACAGAGAGATGCATTTCAATGACAAACCATCACACACTGCCCTCATTTCTCCCTGTCCAAGGAAATCTGCAATACTGCTTGTGGTAAAGTGAGCAATATCCTGGGCAATGTTGTGAAGGTATCCTGACACGGGATATCAAAGGACCTTGCTTTTTTCAGCAAATATTGCAACTTTTAATCTTTAAAACTCTTATCCTTTGGATTATTTTTTAAATTACAATTCTAAAAAAACCAAATAATGTTTTGTTTGAAAAAAGAGTTTTCTAATAGCCCCACTACATAGGCCAGTTCCTTGCAGGACAGCTCCGTTTACGTCAGATTGCAGTGCTATTCATGATAGACTCAATTTTGCTAATCCAGTCCAAACTAGGGAGGATCAGTGAAAGCAGAATCTCTTTCATCACCGAAAATTAGTGGTACATGAAAGAGAAGAAAACATAAAATGAAGGTAAAAGATAAAAATATAAGCAGTGACAAAGAAGGCACCTTCACAGGTGAGAATAGTATCCTAATGCTGTTTTTAGTCTGATTTCTAGGTATTGGCTCTGTAGGGACACATTGACAGAGCACTCATTTAAATAAAAGCAGTCTGCAAAAGGGCTGGGGATCCATGCCCTGCAGTGCCAAAAGCCCTCAGCAGTTCATTGCTCAAGCCTTCAGCATCGTCAGATTTCTCCACAGATACTGAGGGCAGTGGTACAAGGGGAGGGATTTTCCTACACCTCCATGAAGAGACATGCTGCTGCCTCCCCTCTTGATGCCTCTCCTTCCAGCTTCAGCTGCCACAGTGTAATGCTTATCTCCTGCTTCTGTAACAAAAGTGAGGTAAGCCAAATATGGGAAAGAGCACTTAAGCAATTTGTGTCTGTGTCTGGAGACATCAACACAATCTACTGTCTATGGCTTCAGTTCCTCAGCTGGGCATGGCTGCTAGCATCTGAGAGTTTAAACACTCTGCAAGGTCTGTGGGAGATTGAGAGAGGGTGGACATCCCTCAAATAACTTCATATACTCAGCAGTTCTGGGTTGTTATCGTTGAATATTAGTGCACGTCAGGCAGAGGCAGAGTGGTAGAGAAAAGAATGAGAACAAAGTAGGAAGTCATGAGTTTTGATTTTCAAGATATGGAAAGTCACCCTATGTTAATACTCCCATCAGCATAATAACATATTGGCTCAGTGATCCACCATGATGTTGCAGTGATTAGTTAATATCTGTGCAGCTCTTTGAATTTGCAAGTCCTTATTCATCACTGTTCCACCAGTTTTATGAGTTGGTGCTACGAATCACAGCTGAGTACTATAAAAGTGATCGATATCACTATTAAAGCATCAAGATTCTTCCTGCAATCACTCACGGAGGATGAATATCTTCAAAAATTTTAGGATCAAAATAGTTAATAGAGTATATAAATTATTCAGAGATGCTGGCAATGATGTTCTCCTGTTAATTAATAAGATATATCTAGAGACTTCCAACTGTCTCCTTGAATAAGCTCCAATTTCAGTTAATGCTAAAACCTTGTTATAGAATGGTTGGTCTTTTGAAATGTGTCACTAAAATATTTCAATTTACATACACCATATATATTTATCCTAAGGGAGAAAGAGAAATTCTTTTTTACTTTTCTTTTTTTTTTTTTTTGAGAGAGGACTCAGACATCTGAGGCAAATTCATATACTGTTCAGTGTTAATCAGTTGTCACCACCCTTTACAACCCCCAGCTTTCAGGCTTTAAGGCGCTTCTGCAGTTCAGACCTGAATGACTTCTACAGGATCGAGTGTTGTGCTTTGCAGGTCCATGACTGTGAGTTACAAAAGTCCTGGTGGTTGTGGAAGCCCTCTCAGCCAAGATCAGAACACTGCTGTCACTGTGGCTCTGTTGGAGGGTTGGCCTCTACATTTCCTATTAACTGTTAAAAAGGAGACCATAAGCAGGTGGATGTGTCCATGTCACTGGTATTGGCAGTTTCAGCACTAGGTGGCTTCTAAAAAAATTTGAGGAAAGAATGCACTCAGAGCCTGCAGCATTTATTTTCTTCAGTCTTAATGAAACCCACTGCAACCAGCAGAAAACACTTCATTTTCTTAATATACTTTGCCTCTGGCCTTTACTCCCCTAGTAAATCTGTCCAGGATGGTGTGCAGGAGTATAGGTGGAGAAAACTACTGCTTCTAGCAGTGACCAGTTCTCTGGACAAAGAACCTTGTTTTGGCTCCTACTTGTGTCACTTTAGCACAGAGTTACAGATGACATGGAGGAGAATGGGGAGAAAAAGACAGGTTTTTGATGCAAGCTTCTACAGAACAACAACGAAGAAAAAACTTGTTAGGAGATGATCATGAAAAGACCTCACTAACATCAATCACCACTGAAAGGGTGTGTTTACATTGTCCATTTCCTTTTACATCTAAGAGGCAGATGTGATGAAAAATAGATTACTTCATGTGATCGCTTTGTGCACTACAAGCTCAAATTCTGATATATTTTATTTCTTTATTGGGAAATGATAACACAGTCATTTATTAATGTGAATTCTTGCAAAATAATGATTTAAAAAACAGAGAAAGCTTCTGTGTATTTCAAACTGGAAATGAATGCATTAAAAATATTCTCCCTTTATTTTAAGAGAAACTGTGGTAAAGGATGTAATATATTACCCCATAACTCTGCAAGTCAGTTTCAACACACCACCTACACTAAATGTATTATTAACTTCCCTAAGGTGAATGTCATGCAGAGCATAGATGAATGTTATTGATGCTTTCAATTTTTAAGACTTTCTAGTCCAATTGGCTGAATTTTTTTTCTTATTTTAAAACCATTAATTCTGCATGTTTTTCACTGCCAATATGTGCCAGGTTAAGACTCCAAAACATTCTTAAGAACCTATGTTGAATCTTCAAATAATACATGTTTTATTTTTAAATTAAATCTGGATTGTCTTGTTTTGCTAGGGGTATCCTCCAAGCCACAGGGTTACAAAAAATGAATCTCTAACCTCAGTTGAACATTAACAAACTTGAATACTCAAAATTATTTAACATTTCCAATAGCTAAAATATATTGGTTTGTTTGTATTTTGAAAGAAATAGAAAAAAACACTGCTCATTTCCATATTAAGTAAGTAACTAATAAGTATGAACTTCTAGTGCAGCAAAACTACCTATGTTCATGAACTCATGGGTCATACAAATAGAATGAGATAGCATCTCTTAACCTGCCCACTGTTCTATGCATAAATTCCCCTACGTGACCTTCTCATGATGATTACCTCACAAGGAGAAGCTCCCTTTCTGACTGCCATGACTTGTTAGCCTTCTTGGAATGACAGTGAAGAATTGTTTTCTTTCTTTCTCTCTTTCACCGTGCATTCTGCTTTGGAAGTGACCTTGTCCTTCATTGACTTCACTGCTGCTTCAATTAATCCAGCCTTCTGGAAATCTGAAACTCTATCACTCATCCACTCCTTAACCATCACACTTGACCAGAGCATCACTTAAGTGTAGAAGGTATCATTTCCATATAAATTTTCTTACAGTACTTCAGTGGCACTTTTGATAGTCTACTAATGTTTAATACAAGTTTAAAAATTATTATGTCCTTATCACATGATTTCTTGCCAAGAAGAAAAGCAAAAAAAAGTTTTGGATTGCCTTACTGTCTTGAATGCTGCCACAACAACCACGACAGAAAAAATAGCAGAAAAAAACTTAATAGCACAAATGACGATACTCCTGCTATGGTCTACACATTGGAAGTGAGGTAACATTCTCTTCAGGAACTTGTAACCTTCAGACATAGCATGTTAACGTGCAAGTTCAACATTGCAAGGAAGAGCAAGCAAAATGTATGTAAAAGGGGAATATCCCAGTGAAAATGCTCTTGTGGCTCACTAGGTTAACAATGCCTGTGTATCAGAGAGAGGTTCCCAGGAACTTGAGGCTCCAAGACTTGCTCCACTTCCACTGACTGCATGGGGCATCAGCCCAGCCTTTGACCACCAGCCTAACCATCTTTGCAAGCCCATTCTCAAGCATTCCCAAAATTCATCAGCTGAAGACAAAAGTATAAAATTTGCTCAACTGCAGTTTAGTACAGGTTATGAAGTAATACTTCTTGCTAGGAAACCTCTCATAAAACTAAAAATCAGACTGACCAACAAAAAGCACACCGACTGGAAGTACGCAGATTTGCCAAATGAGGTTCCTTCACTAGTTTGAAATGTCACGCTTTTTGTAGGCACTTTTCCTCCCATATTGGATAAACTGAATACATAGATTTTCTCAGACGAGCCTGCAGTAACTGAGGTCTATTTGCTCTGTCTGATGAACATCTCTGAAATAAGGCTTTCTTGTTGCCCTTGCCAAAATCCCCTCCTCTCCACATTATTCTAGGGTGTCACATGATATCTATTGCTGCTCTTTACCAGTTTCACTTGCATTGCAGCTGGTAGCTGCAGTGTAGTTACATTATTAATACAATAAATTTTGAAATTACATGATGAAGTGTTTTAATTTCATGAATGTTTCACCTTCTCTCACTCCTGCCCACTGACCCACCTTTACCCTCTAGCATTTGAGACCTCTTAATGACTTCAAAGAGCTGCAGAAAATGGTTTCTTTTTTTCCTGCATAGCATTTTCACCCCCACCCTCAGATTAGAGGCCCTATTGGTCTCTTACCTCTTTCTGTATCATTTGGAAAATGTATAAACAGACTCTTAATCCCCTTCACAGGGAAGGTCAAAATGGCTAACATCACAACAAATTTAGCTGTTACATTCAGGCTCTCCTAAATCATCCAAATCTGAGCCCACTTTCTCTCAAATATTCAATTTCTCTCCAAAATATTAGCTTCGTTGACCCTCAAAGGTCTCTTCTGCATCCATTGTGCAGAGCTCTAGCATGTCATGTCAGCTTTAAAGAGTATGTAAGTATAATTCACACCTACATGACACTGTCAGAGTGACAAAAATGGACCTGTGTATAAATTAAAACAATGTCCCCTAGCCTCACGTGTTTTGAAACTAGAATTGCTTAAACAAATATGTGAACATTTTTTTAAATTACATTTCTTATCAATAAGAAAGAAATGCAACCAGAGTTTCAGTTCAAACTGGATGGCACTATTTTTCTAAATGTGTCTCCCAAACCTATGTTAGAGAAAATCAAGACATAATCACAGTTTAAGTGTTTCAGTGTGTCAGTTATACTTAATCTTTCCTGTACCATATTTAATGTTAAGTTTTAGACACAAATACTCCCTTGATTTGAGAAGGTTTTGGTTGAGTGGTTGAGGTACAACAACTTGATGGGAGGTATTTGTTTAGGAGTAATCTCCAGTGGACAAGGCAGTCTGATCCCTTGAAACATCTGTCTGAATTTGCAAAGGTGATGAATAACCACATGTCTATCTTAACAGTGTGCACAGATCCTCTGTAAAAATCAAGCAATTGGTAGACATTTGACAATTCAGAAGCTGCAAAAAATTATCTGGTACTGTATGTGCATACAGTTACAAGGAGAAAGCCCAAGAGCATAACTATTATTTGATTATGACAATTAAAAAGCTGAAGTTAAATTTCACCCTGCACCTTGCTGAACTTTATTTTGCAAAATCTATTCTCTGTGAGCACCTATTTCTGAATTCTTGCCAATGTGATCTGAGAATAACCAGATTTGTTGACTTTGAGAGCAAGTCGCAAATCTCTCCCATTCTCATGGGTGTGTAAGGTAGAGACAGACAGCGTCTTGCTCATATTCATCTTTAGCCATAGCTGTGGGCATGAGAAAAGATGTAGCTCCTGGTAATATTTCTATGCTGTGTCAATAAATATATTTTTAAATCATACCACTGGTACTTTTTATTACTTTTTTATAGTACTATAAGTCAAAACCAATAATGAAAAGCTGGTGGCTTGGACTATCTATCCACAGAAAAGAATAAAAACCATCAAGTCTTGAGTGAGTTATCTGGACATGGGTTTTGGAGATGAGGGATGTTTTCTGCCCATGTCATTGTTCCTTCCTTGGCCCCAATGGCCAGGCAGACTGAGGGAGTAAATAAATTTACTTTTTCTCAGCAAGACTATCAGGGCAACCTAGAAGAGTATCATTTTCTTCTGTTATCAGAACAGTATTAATTACCACTCTGAGGAATAAAAGGAAATTATGGATGTTATCTGCTTTGATGCCTGTGAAGTAATCCCAGAGAGAGGATCAGGCTTGCATCTGTGTACAATCTAGACTAAAAAATATCAGATGAGAGGCCTCAAATATGGACAACAAAGTGAGGTTTCAGAAAGACTATGGAATTTTATGTAACCTTGAACATTTAGATAGGCAAAACTTTTTCATAGGGATATACTGGAGGCAGGAGGCTAAATTATTAAATTCACAGTTTCAATGAGTTTGAAGACAGTGTGTCTGAATTTCCTGAGGGTTCATGCTGGACATATTCCAAGTGATAATCGGTTGTAATAAGAAGGAGGCCAGCACTAGGCTGCTTATTCTTGTTGTCAATACTATCCAACCCCCAGAAGCCTCTGGGATACATAGATAAAGAGTTGGTGTGAATGAGTCACTGAAGGAAAACTACTAGTCAAGGAAGAAACTACATTTGAGAATTGTTGACCTTCTTTTTGATGGAATAAAAAGTACCCCACCAGCACCTGTGCCATGTACATGGAAGATGTTAATTTAGCAATACTGATGTTTGCTTTGCAGAGAGTCCACATGGCTTCCCATGCGTGGCTGAGCCTCCTCAACTGCCCAGTGTTAAGCTTCGGTTTTGTTCTCTGCTGCAGGCAGGCTCTCTGCTTCTACAATAACACAGCACTGCAGTCAGAATGAAATACTGACTTTTGATGGATTAAAAGCAAATATATGGATGACACAGCTTATAGCACCTGTGTAAACAGCCAAGAAAATTGTGCAGAAGACAAGCCCTGTGCAGGACAGGACTGTTCTTTAACATGGGAAATTTCTCCAAGCAGTCTTGCATCTCAATGAACTCAGCAAAGGTGTAATACACTTGCTTGAGATGGGTGATATGTTCTGCACATGCTGGGTTATAAACTGGCCATCTGTGGGACAGAAAAGCCATGTTGCTGCTTCATTATTGTTACCATGAGCAGGCAACTCAGTGCCTTCACCAATTGCTGTTGCTGTTCATTTAAAGTCTCTGACTTCAGGTCTATCTTGTCATTATCTTTATGTAGCCCCACCTCTTCTCTCTCTGCTAAACTAAACTCTTGAAATGGTAAAGACATAGCAGTGCTGGCAATAATTATCGCTGCTTGCTTTTTTTCCTTCTTTATTTTTCTTTTTTCTTTTTTTTTTTTTTTTTATTCCCCTTAGGATCATCAGTTTAACTTTATTGTTTTCTAATAAAATTGAGTTTGAAAGAAATTGCAGGACCCCCGCATTGCCAGATAATTGTATCTTCCTCAAATTAATAACCAGCTCCAGAGAGTACAATTAAGAATGAGAAGTGTGGCAAAAGAAATATGCCCGAGTGTGTAGTTTTTCATTAAATAACTGAAAAGAAATAGGCAACATAATTATTACAAAGCAGCTGGAGTCTTGATTGGGCTTACTTTATTTTCTGCTTTGCAGTCACCACTCCTAGGAAGCATTGTCTGTGCTGTGGGACTCAGAGGTGTATGACACCATTCTCCTCGGTGAGCTGGTCTTTTCTGTTCAAAAATTCTGTAGGTTTTCTTTTGAATGGGATAATTTATATACCATGTTACAAGGCTGGCATTGGCCCAACTCTGTTGTCATGTTAGGAGTGTGATGGGTACAAGGAAGGAAAGTTTAAATAATCTGTAGTCTGTTACCTACTCATTGCACATGTAAACTTGAGAGACTGACTAGAAACATGAAAATGATCTTTTGAATATGTATATATGTGTATATTGTCCTTATTTTCAGGTGGATTTGTTTTGATATGTACACCTTGTTGTAGTGTGGTTTGTTTGACTGGTTGATTTTGTGGTTTCCATCCATAACATCCCCAGTAACTGAGATTTACTCCCACAGATTCATATCAGATATTTGTGAAGCTTACCTGCTCAGATGCGGGTGGAGAATAAAATTCACTCCTGGGCAGAAATCTGTGTTCAAGCTTTCTGCATCCCACTTCAGCTCTGCTTTTGATACCTACCTGACCACAGAACTCTCTCACCCCATGCATTAAACCCCTAAGGCACCAGCAGTTGGTGATCCTATCATGAGGGTTCTTATCAGGGTGTTTGTTGACTGACTGCAGACACCCTCACCGGCTTCACAGCTGGGATAGGAATTCTTCACACTGTAACAGACCAGCTTTTAGCTCCTTCCACCTGCTGCCCAGAGGCTGGCTGTGGGAGGGGGATTAAATAGCAAAAGGATCTGGCTTGCTGTCTGATAATTGCTGGCCACAGCAGTTTCACCATGTAATATTTCAAAAGTTTCCTGAATTTAGACTCAATTTCTCTATTATTGTAATGAATGAAAAGGGAAACCCATTTACAATTGGCTTACAGTTTAGCTCAGCTTCTCATTTAAATAGCAGTTATTATTATTTTCTCCCACCAAATATTATTTTCTAGGGGCAATGTTAACCCAAGAACTTTAATATAATTTTTTATGCTTTGGTCATATTTCTTTTTGGAATTTTATCTAGAAGGCAATGAGCTTGAAGGACATACTCCAGTGGAGCAAATTATATTTCTCCCAGGATAGTTTTATTGTCATTATTATTATTATTAATTATTTTACTGCTATATCCTCATTAATTTTATATTCATTTATATTGTGCTGTTACATTGTATGTCTTGAACATCAAATAAGGGGAACGAGTTATTAAAACGCTTGTTATTTGAATTATAAGTAATTTTGTATCCAAAACACTTTGTAACCAGGCTATCTAAACTCAGACTCCTTTGACATTTTTGAAATGTCGATTTCAGAATTTAGCGTGAGGTGAACATGTAGTCTATTCAGACCAGCTGAGTCATTTGGGCTTGTCTGCACAAAGGACCAGATTTGGTGTTGTCCTGTGCTTGCTCTGGGGATGACCTGGCACCACAATGTACTCAAGCCATCTAGCCAAGACTGGAGAATTTGAGTGCATGGAACAGCTATACTAGATCTCATTTTCACTTTCTGAGCTGATTGACAGGGGAAAGAAAGGAGAAACAATCTTTGAAATTTAACAGGATTTCCCACTGACTAGGAGATGTAAATCTGTTTTGTAGCTGAAAACTTGTTGTTGTTGTTGTGCTTATCTTTTCCCTAGTTAAATGAGGATTAATCATTTTGGTATCAGTTTTAAATTCATGTTTTTCATCTCTGTGCTTCTCACCAATTTCCACAATGAATCCATTCAACCTATATGAAATTTGACAAAAACAAATGCGAGGTTCTGTACCCAGGATGAAGTAATATCAGAGACAAGTATAAATTGAAAGAGGAGTGGCTGGAGAGCAGCCTTGAAGAAAAGGATCTGGGCGTGCTGGCTGACAATAAGCTTAATATGAGTTAGCATTGTGCCCTGGCAGCCAAAAGGATAAGCTGCATCCTGGGGTGTCAGACCGTATCATGCCTGTCAATATTTAAGAGGTTTTTGACAATGCCCTCAATAACATGCTTTAACATTTGGTCAGCCCTGAAGTGGTCAGGGAGTTGGACTAGATGATCAATGATCATTGAGTCCTCTCCTCTCCTCTCCTCTACTCTCCTCTCCATCCTGAAAGGAATTCAGTACCCATGGCCTACCTTACAGACTGAGTCAAAGCCTACTAAAGGCATAAGGAGGCTCCCTAATAATTTCAACTGGTTTGGGATTAGTATACCAGTTTGATACTGGTTGTCATGTAACAAAAAGTATTTTATTCTACTATAGAATTCCTATGTTTTATTTCTACCAAGTGGAAGTCAAGCTCAGCTCTTGTGAAAAAGAAATTATACCACAGAAAAGAAAAAGAAAAAAATTCCTTCACAAAGTTTAGTATTAGAAGTTGATTCTAGACATCAGAAAAGTAGACTTGCTTCAAGTTCCATATTGGGTTTGCTTTATTATTTCATACTTCCTCATTAAACAGTTAATTCTTCCTGGGGGAAAATTCCCAGGATATCCTATTTATAGCTCTGTCACACATGGATTAGTTTGTGAGTCTGATCTGTATTACAGTTTATGCGTGTTACCAACTCTTTGCTAGAGATGTTTGTGTTTTCTCCGTCACGGCGACTTAAGCATCTACCAGACACTGCAGCAGCACAAAGGAGCTTCTCAACAAAATTCTACACTTTTGATAAATCAAAATTAGACTTTGCATGGGGCAAATGAGAGCCATATAGCAGTCTGACCAGCTCTGATTATCACTCAGCTAGCTGGCTGGTAAACAGTGTCTTCAAGAAAAGAAAGACTTCAGAAAAAAATAATGCAAGTGCAAGCAGATTAAAAGTTTATTTTTTCCAGTACCCCACGCACATTTTGCTAACATTACATCTTCTGCATATGAATGAATAAAAAATTAACCCTTTAGTTTATGCATTAAATCTTGGGTTTAAAATCAAAGTATTACTTGATAATAGGGATATAATATCTCTATAAGCTATGGATCTTTTATTAGAAAATATGTATCACATCTAAGGAATCCTGATTAGTTCCCAGGTCTGCAGGATGTTTGAAATTTTGCTGTATTGGAATATTTTTAATGACTCATATTTTCCATGCCTTACATAATAATTCTGTCATGCATGCTTTATCAGTTTTGAGCCACAGGCCTGTGTTTGTTGCAGAGCTGGAGTTCTGTATAGAATGTATTAAATAACCTTTGAGTAAGAAAGATAAAGTACTTTGGCTAGCTTACCAGCATTGATACTGGGCACTGATTGAGAAAACATATGTATATCAAATTATGCATATGAATTGCATTATGCCATATGTGCTATGGCACAAGGAGTCACTGCTCAGACTTGTAAGCTCATTTGAGATCTCATAATTATGATATCTACACTGGACTTAATCATCTGCACTACTGTTATTTCTAAGCTGCAGTCCAGGTTCTCAGGAATCGCTATGTCTTTCAAAAACCAGTGTATGGCTAACACAGAGAAAGCAGCTTTTGGTTAGAAATGAAAATCCATGAACATTAAATCTTTGTTTGGAGTTTCCCAAAGGAGACTGGTGAAAAAAGGCACATTTCTCAAAGCAAACACAAAGCCTTCAGAAATGGCTGGAATCTTTGGCAATAGGTCTCCTCTGTCAACAGCTGTGGCTAGCACAGATGTGCTATTTAAGACCTTGACCTGGACCTTTGAATGTCTTGAAAATGTTACATATGACCATCGTGTTGAGGAGATGTCAGAAACATAGGACAGGAATTTATATCCAGGACTCTCTTGCAAGATAAGGACTTGCTGTTATCCCTACACAATGAATTGGAGACTCTCTATGAAAGACTGATATGAAGAAAAAGGCAATGTGGGGGTTCAGAGATACACCTCCAATATGTTCACGTGTTTTTGAAAGTATTTATGATGTTTCACTTTTTGAATACAGGTGCCCATTCCCCTGAGTAGCCTTTGAGAATCACATCATTCATATAATTTCTGCTGTCACATAGTGGTAGAAAAACTCCCAAATCACCTCTCAGCTTATCTTTTCTGGAATCCAAAGGAAAAAGAACAGAAAAAGGAAAACGTAAGTAAAAATTGCTGAGTAGCCATTGTACAACCTTGACTTTTTTGAACTTCCTTGAAGTTTTCTGTGGAGAGCATTTGGCTTCGGTGACATTCTGAATCTCTCAAGAGACAAAGAATTCAAATGCTTTGATTCAGATTTTAATTGAAGCATGTCTATGTTTATCAGTACAAAAGGGAAGGAATCTGCTACTAAAAGTGACTGAGTACTCGATTAAAAAGGAACACAAGATAGTTGTCCAGAGTGAGACACATTGATGAATAATGAAAAAGTAGAAGAAATACAGATCCAAGGAAGACAGTTTTCACACCAGGTTACCACACGAGATGTTGATTACATCTGGAAGCTATTCATGTATGAATTACATGCTCCAGGAAATGTTAAGGAAAATGAATCCTAAGTACCAAATGATACAAGGAATCCCCTTTCCTTTAGAAAAAACATTTCATGGCTTCTGTTCTTCATTCTTGTCACCTACATAACCCGATTAACCACACCAGAGGAACTGTGTGCTCTTTTGTCTGGAGTAAGGTATCTTTTAATGAGGTGTTTCTTTTTTCTGTCAATTAAATGTTTACAGCCTCTCAAAAAGTTAAAGTCAGTAACAAAGGACATTAGTAGGGAATAAAGTTATTCTCTAGTTCAATGACTTGCATGATCACAGAGCCCTACAATACTGAAATGTGGCTTCAGAAGTCATAGGGGGAAATATGGCTCCATTTCACCTGTACTGCCTTCTCCCAACACTCTAAAGGGTTAGCTACAGGTAGTAGAAGCTACACACTATTTCATGGTTTTCATCATCATTAGAACCTGATAAAGAGCAGATAAAGCTGCAACAATTCAGATAAATAACAGCAGGGACTGCACCTCTGGGGTCTAGAAGAACCAAACATTAGGCTCCATCTATTCCTATTGTTCAGGTTGTCCCACATTTTTGTCTTCTTTGTATTGAATAATTTACTCTCCTTAGCAGAGTATGGGTAAAGACAGGTCTCAACATTTGCTGTGGCACAAGGTCTGCTGAGTAGGACTGATCCTCATCCATTAGAAAATCACCACCTTCCTCTGTCTCAAAACGACTGTACTCTGTCAAGATTGGATTTCTGTCACCTCTAAGATTTGGTTTTCATTTAAATTTAACAAAGGGTGCTAAAGCTTCGTTTGAGTCCATGAGCTCACACACTCATAGTCTCGATTCTTGGGCAGTTGTCAACAGTGGAGAATTCTTGGTGGGGGTGTCAGAGTTATCAGGAAGATGTCTGATTCATGTCACTGACTGAGTGAGAAGGAGATCCTGAAACCTAAATTTGTCAAATAAATAAATAAATAGATCTAAAGAAAAGGAGAGGAGTTCTATAGCAAATGCAGTAAAACCATAATGCACTTTGAAAGTAAACAAAAAACCCCCACGCATGGCAGACTTGAATCACTAAGTTGACAGCATGTTATCTTTTTGGTTTACTTCATTGGTGTGAGCAATAAATCCTGCTGGAGTATTGGATCCCATAAACATCCAGGTCACTGCAGAAAACTAGATTCTCCAGTGAATATATCCAGGCTAATGATTTGTAATTAAACAGCTACACAAGAGCAGGAGATTCTCAAACACAGAATGAGAAAAACATGTTACTATGATGTACGGACCATCTGAATTCAAGATGAGAAAGTGCTCAAACTTAATAGGAATTAGGTAGAGGAATTAAAGCTGGGTATTCTTTTAGTCATGTAAGATGAAGATTTCCAGGTAAAGGTACCCAAAATGCCAAATTTGGTTACAGATGCCACAGAATCAGAATCAGTGGGGAAAAACTATCTAGAAGCATACTGCTTATTTCTGAGGAGATCAAGCAGAAAAAAGGAAGAAAAGCAATGAAAATGTGTGTGGGGATACGGAGAGAAGTGAAGAATAAGGTGTAAAATCAACCAGGCAACAGAAGAGGATGGATTTTCTGATGGTAGGAGTGCAAACACCTACCGCCATCTGTGCTGTGAAACTGCAGACCCAAGCCCATGAGGGTGACAGTGGGAACCCCAATGGATAAACCCCTGGACTCTCCATCAGTTCTGAGCCTAGAAGGCTTGGTTTGGGAGGGTGGAGCAAAGATGGACAAAATTGCCTCATAATACTAAGTGGACTGGGGAAGAAAGGGTGACAGGATTGCATTTTAACAGCAGCTGTGTGCAGTTAATGAGATTTAGGAGTGATAAATAGCAGCTTCATAATTGTGTATAATAATGTGCAAAATGATGCAATTGTAAATTGATAACAGCAGTGTGTCCATTAGTTAATTAGGTTATAGACTTTTTTATTTTTTACTTTCTTAACAGCTTGTTGCTAAATCAATAAACATTATCGATTCTTGGACTGGTTGTGTTTCAAGGCTGTATTCTGAAGGGGGAGATTTGGACTGTGAGGTACCAATTACTGCATTATTCTCATTTACAGAGTGGACTCCACTTCTTTAAAAATGGAAATGCATAGATCTTCACAAAATCTCACACTATTCTTATGTTGTGGCTCCTAATTCAGGTGTCTCAGTTGGATATCTTAACTTCAGGGAGGAGAAATCTGTCTTCAGAGTTCAATGCAATAGCAAGAGATCTGCTTTATCTCACTGCCTAATACCAACCTGCTGTACATAAACCAGTTTTGCAGCACCCAATGCAGATTCACTCTGGTCTCAGATATAAGTGATGTGTGACAGTCTAGTGAACACATTTTATGAGCCACTGACAGGAAGAAATTTACCTGCACAGAACTATTGAGTAATTTTTTATTAGCATATTTATTTAAATTAAAGCATATTCACAAACGGATTGTAAATTCAAAGGAGCGAATAAATTTAAACAAAAAGTTTGGCACAACGTTTTCTTGCAATTTGTATTTGCTCACATGTTTAATTTCACAGTGACAGTTACCTCTCCAAACTTAGTTTTAAAAATACAGTTTCAGAGAAATAAGTAATCTTCCTGTTCAACAAACTTGCCTTAAAAGTTGGCTAAGATGGGGAAAAAAGGGACATATTTCTATAGTCTTTCTGTGGGTATTTTCTGTGTGGGTTCTTCCAATTTGAAAAATTAGAAGAAAACTGATACAATATTACTCATTCTAATTTGGGTAAATTCTAAATTATAGTTAATAATTGTAGGGGATATCACTCAAAGCTAAGAGAGACATTTGACCATTCCTTGTTGAGAATTTTTCAAGATATATGGGAATTAGGGGCTTAACCATTACCTTGGATATAATCAGAATCAAGTTTCTCAAAGTTACTGCAAGCAAGAACTTACTGCAAAGAACTGTGGGGAATAGCATGTAAATTGTTATTTAGAAAGTAAGGTTAGTTTCTGGAGCAAGATTAAACCAGTCTAATATCCAGAGAATTGTATGCTCCTTTAAAAAAAAAAAAAAAAAATCCTTAACAGCTGGTTTTGTTTTTGATACCATGTAATTTTAATTTCACTTTTATTTTCAGACTGGGTCATTGATGTAGATTATAGGAAGTTTCATAATGCTGATACTACTTGGCATGAAAATATTTCCCTGAAAAGACATCTGCAATGATGCTTTTCAAAATTTTGTCAGTCTCCAAAAGCCAATGTACCAAGGTGGTGAAATTCATTTTAAAACCCTGTAAAAGTATTAGCAATAATATTTCTGCAATTAAAATTTAAGTACTTCTTTTATGTTCGGTTATTACCATTAACATTTTCAGAGACTTTCTCATTATTTTTTAAGGAATTCTACACACTTTTTCTCATTGAGTATGTCAGGATCTTTATACCAGTCCAATTTGCCATACAAGTCATCATCTGCAGTGTACATAAGTATAGATTTCTACAGAAATTAATATTCCAAGAACACACTTTTGCGTTACAAAATAGTTATGGGTCCCCATTAAAAAAAAAAAAAAAAATCAATCCTTTTAGAATAAACTTTTTTTTTTTTTTTTTTTGCAATTATTCTCTGTCTCCCTACCCCTACATCCAATACTGATTTACCAAAATTTGTTCTACTCCTAGTACTCTTTGGAAATGTAATTCTAGCACAAGGGTTTCTGGAGATGTTGAGAGATAATGGGGCACTGAACAAGAGCTGAACAGACCTTTCTCATTCAAAGTCTCGTTGGTTTTATCAAATTACAGCAGCATTTCATGTAATTATCTCAGGTTTCATCTTACATTATCACAAAATACTTTTGTCTCCTGCTTTTAAGTTGCTTCTGTTTCCTCTTTTTTCCTACCTGTGTAAGCTGTAACTTTGATTTTTTCTTTCTGATTTATCATGCTTGTTTTACCTCTCTCTTTCTCCCTTGTTTTTGATCAGGTAGTTAGGATCTCTATTCTCAGTCTTTGGTTTAGCATTTCTGGTGGAATTATTCCTGTTTTGCAAATCTGAGTACTGCAATAAATAAATAACAATTCATATTGTTCTTCCTACTGTCACTGTGCTTCAGTGATAATGAAAAAAATCACTTTTGAAGCCCTTGAATCCTCACTGATCATTTACTAATGGGCACTCCATAAACATGAATTGGAAGATTTATCAGTGTTGAAGTATAAAAGAAAATACTTCGTTCAGGTAATTCAGATGTCCCCACAAGATCTTTTAATGTTACCATTCCTGATAATAGGAAGGAATCCAATATACTCCAGAGGCTTTTTATTTACTCTAGAGCTGGAATTTCTTGTCACATGGATTTGTGTTTATGACTACTGCTTCTGAAATATGTGTTCTTTGAAATTCTCTAAGCTGAAGATATCTGTGTTTATATCTACCTAAATTGAGTACCAAACACCCCTCTTCTGAAGACCTAGAATTTATTCTATCTTTAACATCCTATGGTCAGGCAGTTTAATTTAAATACCTGCAAAGTGGAAGTCAGACAAATAACACAATATGACCTTATCCTGCTGGAAAACTTTACCAGTACATCTATAGAAAGAAGCACCCTTGAAAAGTAATTTTATTTGTATGATAGAGAAGTGCTGGATTGATATGCGCCTTCAGGAAATGAGACCTCTCTCCAAGAAATCTTCAAGAAGTTATTCATGCCATTTTTTTTCCCCCCATGTTTGCTTCCATCTCCAGTTAACATTTTTAAGCTCATATCCAGATATTTTGTGTTCACTGTGTACTTTTGTCAGTGCAGATGCTGCTTCAGGAGCAGGAGGTCAGCAACTGGCAGGGACCCAGAAAGAAAAACACTTTTGAAGAAACACAGCCCACTGCAACATGACTTTCTCATGAGTGTCTGTAAAGTCACTGTAAAGTACTGCTGACTCTCCTGCAATCATGGATCAAGACAGGAGAGCTGACTTAAGATGTTTAGGTGGTGACTACCCATGTAGACACATTTTAGCTCCTGAAGCGGCAGTAAAAATGAAAAATGCATTACAAAACAACAAATTGTATCACATTTTTACTTTTTAATGCCTGGGTAGTTGGTAACTACCAGTAACTTCAAGACTTTCACGATTGTACTCAAATCCATTGTAAAACTGTAGTGAACCAGTATATGATAACATCAAAAGCTAGGACGTGCACAGACTGCATCTACTTTTGGAATTAGACAGGGACTGAAAAAACTATTTTTCCTTGATTTCCATTCACAAGTGAGATTTCCTTTGAATCTTCATTAAATATCATGCCATAAGTTGCTAAGGTAGTAATTTGGCTGTGTTTGCTGGCATCAGTTTCTTTACCTACTTGCTCATATAATGATGATTACCCTCCTTTCTATAAGAAGTTATTTCATTTGCAAGTTGCTTGACTACATGGAGACTAATTTTAAAATTGGATTTAAAATAGAGGTTAGATGTTAAACTTATCAAAGTATTCCACTCTTTACTGGTTCAATGACTTCTAGATTTTCCAGTTAATTTCATTTTTCTCACTGCCTTTTCCTGACTGAATAGCAATCTTTCTAGCAGGTTGTGTCTTCGGTTTAAATCCTAGTGTGAAAAACAGTTTAATCAGGAAATCTTACAGTGAACATGGTTCTTCAGAGAAATATTCACACTTTTTCACTAACTGCTACTCTTGGTTATACAGTGATTTGTGGTCAGCTCTCTAGCTTTGTCAGTCTTAAATAAAATATTCCCATACACATTCTGAGATTCACTGTTAATTTACGGCTGTTGCCGCCTTCTCCAGTTTCAGATTTCTCTAGCATTGTATCTACAAACAGCTTCTGAAACACGTGACAACACTCTTCAACAACTTGTACGTCCTCTCTCATTACACAAATGCTTCCAATCACATAAGCACATACTAACTCTCCTATTCATGGAAATACAATTCTAGGCTTTCTTTAGGAAGTTCATCTGCCCAAAAGGAATCCGAGCACCTGGCACTTTACCATGTTGTCAGCTATTTGTTTTCATGCTTATCACAGCTTTAGCTTTGTCTTTTGCAATCAGTGAATACCATGAAAATAAATTTTGATTTGCATTACTGTATGGGATATGGTGGCTCTTTGTGTGACCCTCCGTGTTATTATGTAGATACATATCTCTACGGATAAAGAAAAACTTCCCTTTTTTTTCTATTATTCACTATGCTCATTAGGCACTGTGTTCTTGTCTAAAAATGTTGTTAGTGTAGCTGGGAACAGGAATAACACATTTTGACTTAAATAGCTACTCAGAAAATGCAAATAATGAGTAATGAATAATGACTAGTCCAAGTAAATAATAGGTGAAAAATTGAAGGTTGAAATATGTTTACATAAACTGTTGACTGAACAATTACCAATGACAAATTCTTTATCAAAATAAAAAATAGTTCAATGGATAAGTTATGGAAAGGATGAACTTAATCAGATAAATTATTCACAGGAAATACTTTGACTATGAAATTTATTGTTGACAAATGTTTGATAATATACCTTAAGTAATCTGAACAAATCACTAATTCTTGGAATCTGAATTACCTATAACCTTTCGGGGGAAAAAAACCCAAAAACTAATGTAATACAATTTCATATGTCTTAGCAAAACTGCTACTCAGTGTAGCAAATAAGCACATAAATGAAATTGTTATGATACATAAAAAGTGAATAGGAAATGGATACTGGCAAACTTGTAACATCTCTGTGTAAATTACTTGTGAGACATCACTTGACATTTTTCATTCAGTTTCATCATCTGAGAAAAATACCACTGAAGGTGAAGGGTGGAGAAAGGATTGACAAAATATTATGCATACTACATAACAGAAACACAGTGATTTTCACAGAAGAAGAGAATTCAGAGATTGTGTCTGTTTGGTTTAGTGAAGACATAACTTTGAGTGGGCATTTTAGGGACCTAGAAGAAGCTCCTCTTGAACATACAGAGCATGTAAACCAGATATCCAGCACCTACTGTCCTCATATCTCCAGAAGAGGAAGGAGAAGTTCAGTTAAAAAAGATGCATGCTGAAGCTGATCAATAGAAATACTTTTTACATAGCTTATGTCTGAGGTACAGACACTGACACAAAATGATTGTCAGAATAAACTTAGCTGTGTTTATAAAAGCCAACTGACCTTTAAATTGATATACAGGCTAGATAAATATAGGAGGCTTATAACCCTCATCCTTCAGTATATATACCAAATTCCAGCTGAGAAGAAATAGTAAGAGATTTCTCAAATGGACAAGTGATCCATTATGTGTATCCTGTACTCTCAGAAAGAAAAAGGCCAAAGAATTTGACTACCACTCTTGTTCTGTCTATCTAGCTCTAGGAAAACACGTCAGAACCAAAACACACACATGCAAGGAGGAAAGGATGGGCTACCATTAAAATAAATAATATATGAACATTTCCATCACAAATGTTAGGTCACCTTCTAATGGTAGTTAATTAGCTGCCTTTCAGCAAGGGAATTCTAAATTCAATATCTCATAAGAGTCTTTTCAAATGTGGCCTAGGATATAGATTTTCATTGCATTTAAGATATTGCCATAGTGTTAATTTGTCACGCTGTTTAATGGAAAGCTTTTGCACGTCTTGGGAGCACAGGATCCCACTCCAGTTTTGGGAAGATGTTTCTGGATGTGTGATGTATTTGATCTCTCGGAGGGTGGGTTCAAATAGCACCCCAATTTGATGTGCAGTTTAATAAACATATTATTAGCTCTATGCTAATAAGAAAGTACAATTTAGCATCAACTTAGAAAGTCATTTGAGGGAGACAAATGTGACAGGAAAGAGCACATTTTCAAGTATGTTTTTCCCAAACAATCCAGTTAATTACTGTCTTTAATAAGTAACCTCAGACTTCATACATTCTCCTTGAAAAGGCATGGGTGGGATGACTAACACTGGCAGTCATCTTCTCCATCTTCTCTCATTTGCCTTTTTTTTTTTTTTTTTCAAATTAGCTAGTGCTTTCTGTATTAGTCCTGTGACAACCTTTCCACTATATCCATTACTTTGACAGGAAGAAAATTTTGATTTGACTTTGAAAGACAACAACTTCTTTATCTTCCTTGTTTTCCTTACAGTTACTTGTCCTCATTCCAGAATTTCTTCTAACATGCAAATATCTACTACCAATTGTACAATCTCCAGACGAGCTGTAATTCATAATCATCTATCAGATAGATTATTATATGTTATATGAAACTAATGTGCATATATTTTTCTTTCATTTCATGAATATCTGTTTAGAAAAATTATGTTCTCTCAAGAAGGTTGTAAGGAGGCTTCAAACTGCTAAGCCTCTCCACCAGGACTTTCTGTCTCTCGGTTTGCAGTGCTCATGTAGCTTTTCTTTGGACACCCATGGCACCTCTTCTGAACTTGACCCAAGACCACTGATGCGTATGTGAGTTTCCATTTAATACAGCAAGCACTAACTGGGTCATGGTCAAGCTAGCCGAAGGAATAGTGTTTTAAAGACTCAGAGGTAGCATAGCCCAAATTTTAGCTCATACTCTTACAAGGAAGTTACAGGCCTTCTTTTTAGCTCTGTAACTGTTCCAGGGAGAACTAAGCTCACTTTGCCTCATTTTTGTTTACAAAGTTGCATTCTCATATTAAAACAACGGTGCTGGAAACTGATAAGGCAGTTTTCCAAAATACAGTCAGTATTTATGGTCATCACAAAATACCTGAAAATTGTGGAGTTTAATGCTGCCTAGTTAAAAATTCTGGCCTACATATCTGTAACAGGATTATTGTAGAGGACTTTATGGCTACTGTCCTGTTGTATCTTTTAAAATAAAAAAAAAATGGCAGAACTTTGCCTTAGTCATTTCCTCTAAACTACATCTGACAGACTGGGGAAAACAGATACGTATCTATTGGCATGCTAAATGCAAATTCATTTATAAACGTTTATTTCTAAGATTTCATTCTCTTGTTTAAAAATGGAAAGATACACAATGTATTCAAATTCAAAATGAACGCTCTGGCTTCAGAAGGAGACAAGACTTTGGTGTTCATATTTCTAACTGCATACCCTTTTTTTTCTTTTTTTTTTTTTTCTGACTCCAAATAAAAAACACGTTTTAGGTTAATTTGAAGCAATTCTTCTTTTCTCCTCATTTTTCAGAATTGACAGTAAACTGAAAAAATCAATGATTTACACAGTTCTCCTTGATGACCTAGAGTTCTGTGATTCATCACTCTTTTCTCAAGTTTCATTAGCTTTTGTATAAATTCTCATTCTCTTCTGGAGGTACATAGTTTATTCAGTTTCTTCTTCCTTACAGAAAGAACTGGTTTGAACATTTACAGCATAATCAACAACTGTGTTAAGTAGCCTTGTTGCATATATGACTTGTACAAGTCTTCCTAAAGCTAAATAAATCTGAAGGCAGAAAATAAATGTTTCAGAACAATCAAAAGCCTTATGAATTCCTATTTCTCATTTAAAATAACTTTCACAACAGTAGATACTACGATTAGGAGATCTGAATGTAGTAAAATCTGCAAATCTTGAATATAGTTATTATTTCATATCTTACAAAAATGGCAAGAAAGTTACTGGGCTACACCTTTCAATACATCTAATTGCTTATATTTATTCTTCTTTATAGTCCAGGAACATCTGTTTTATTCCAAATACTCTTCTGGTCAGTGATTTCCCTCTGCTATTGAGTGATTCAAATAATTAATATTTTGAGATTGCTATTATTATCTGCATAAGATATGCCAGTGTAAAGGACCAGAAATTCTATGCATTTGTATTGACATTTCCCCTGAAATTCAACTGAGGTTTGAAAAAGAAAAAAGCAGTATCTGCCTCCTGTAGGGGCTGCATATTGTTTTCTTACTGCTCAAAACAGGGATGCAAAATCACTACTTGCAATGAAATCACTCTTTCACAGTGACACAAAATATAATTTGCATTAACCCTTTTTGTTAAACACTCTCTGCTGCCAAAATTCTCTGTAAAGGCTGGAGGTTTTCATGAGCATGTTCTCAGCATCAGCTTTCCTGGAAAATGTTGTGAGGTTTACTGGAAATGGGGACAGGACAGAAGAAAGGTGGAGGGAGGGTTATATTCAAACCTTTGTTCAGCTCTCTGACCTTTCTCACCAGAATTCCTGCTCCTGCATAGCAGAGTTCCGAATGTGCCCATGTTTTGCAGAGGGTTTCCTTAACAGAAGATAACAAAATATTAAGGAGGAAGTCACCTGGGCATATTCAGTCCCTTCCTTTTGAAGTATTTTAAAAGAAAACTAAAATTTCCTAAATCGTAACCATAGGAACATGCCAGTGGGGGGGGGAGTAACTGTATCATAAAGTCATTTCCCTCATAATCATAAATTGAATTGAGCAGATTCTGCAGAACATCAGTTCCATATACATCCATGCACCATGAGCCGCTGGTTACTTGCTACCATGGGGTAAAATCTGGCTGTTTTAGTGGCACCTCACAAGACAAAACTGTTGTGGGAAGAGAGCAAAGAGCTCAAGGACATTGTCAAAGTCTGACACATCTGCACCAGCAGAGAACCTGTCAAATTCCCAGACCCACTCTGGAAGTGGATCACACACAGCATTTAAAAATTAAATAGCCCTTTTTCCACTCCCCTCCACTCCCTAGATTTGTGGCTGTCAACCTGGTCTGATGATAAATAACTCCCAGCATCATGTTACCCAAAAAGTCTGGAAACTGGCATATTGTCAGGGATGTGTTTCAGTCTGGCATTATCACAACCATAATCATGATATTTGTTGCACATTCCCATGCACTGTTACCAAAAAAAGGGCAAAGAAATAAAAGCGGGCATTAAATGTGTCTCCGTTTTATATGCCATGGGAATTTATCATCCTTGTAATACATCAAATACAATTCAATTTATGGATTAAAATCTTGAAGCTGTGTTCATTTGTGATGTCATATAGCTGCTTGATGACCTGTAAAAGCAGTGGCAAGGTTTAAAGCTGCTTCTTTGGATAAAACTTTTTGTATCAGAAGATTTTCACATTCCAGTTTGTTTCCAGAAAGATGTTAAAGAACAATCCTTGTAGAAGGGTAAACATCATCATGAAACCCAGTACAGTGACAAAAAAAAAGTCCAAATTGTTGAACTAAGTAATTTACTTAATTTAAACAAACTCCCAGCTGCGTTTTTGCGTGTTAATTCTTATTTGACCATGTTACATGTGTTCATGTGTTCAACATTGTTTTACCAGACAAGGTTTCCTTGTGTCCTATATATAACATATATTATTATATCTTTATTATTTTGGCCCATTCTTTTAGACATCTGTTAAGCTCACTCAGTGATTTTGCCAGATGTGCTGTAAGACTACAGACTAATTTTCCCACTGCACTGATATATCTTTCATGAACTTACATTATGAACTAGATTGTGAAATGTCATCCAGACAGCCTTCTGGTCTTATGAACAAGTAGGGTCTGTGATCCTGTCTGGTCTCGTAAGCTAGGTCAGGTGTGAGAAATACTCTTACAGGGCTTCCCAAAGGGCCCTTCTCATCCATCCATTCAGGTACTGCGGGAAGTTTTACTGATCACATAGCCAGTGACAATCCTGTCCTTCTAAACCAGGTGTCAAAAGGAGCCAGCACAGTGACCATCTCTCACAGGAGACAAAGACATGAGTTAGGGGAGGTCATGAAAGCCCGAGAAAAAATAACAATTCACTGTAGAGTCCTGGGCAAGTTCCTACATACTGCAAAGCCATGCAGAATATTTGTGATAGAAGTGACAGCAGTTAACATTTACCCCTGTAACAGTGGGATGTTTTGGATGCCTTGAGACTCCTCATGTCAAAATTCTTTTCATCAGAGAAAAACACTGTAAAACTTGTGCACAATTTGCTGTTGCTCTGATTGAACATCATCAAAAAAACCCTGTGCATTACTAGGTTCAGTGCTCAGTTCATTGACATTGCTCACATGGATGAAGGCACTTTCAATTGTTCCTCCTTCCTTGCCTGGCTGAATGTTTTCCATATGCTGTGGAACACAGAGGAGTGAAGGGAAAAAAGACAAGAGGGGTCAGAATAGCTTTTGGATTAACAAACTTAGAAAAGGAATTTCCATTTTTTCCTTGTGATGCTGTTAAAAAAGCAAGATTCTGTTCTGATTGTACGTTATTATATAGCTTGGAGATAGATAAGGTTCTCAAATTCTAGTTTAAAGGGTTTATTTATTTGCTTTATATATGAATGAATAACAGGATGGCATGTTTGCAAATCTGTTCTCTTGTATGGCATGCAGACCATACTGTCCATTTTGAGGCTGGAGATTTGTCTCTCCTACTTCAGAGGTAAGGAGCTAATCACATTTTTCTGTAGCAGAAAGGCAGACTTCCTTCAGCTGTTTCTAAGACAACTTTTCCCACTGCAAACCATGTTGCTGCTGGAGCTGTGACAGATGAAGATTGTGGAAAGACAAGAGGAGAAGCAACAGCTTCACTGGCAGAGAAGCAGGTTAGAGGTCTGCAATCTGAACCGGAAGGAGTTTCTTGTACATCAGCAGCTGGCCCAAACCTTCTGCATTGTTGTCCTTCCCGCAGCCACAGCTTTTTCCTGTCTTATCTACAAACTTATGGCTGTCATCTGTCATTCACATTATAGGAAAGTTAACAGCATACTATCTTGACTCCTTGTCTCAGTGATATTCAAGAACCATTCAGAAATGGTTACTAAGGCTACCTCAGGTCTAACTGCATCATTTGTTCCATGTGTATGCCTACCCTATGTCTATGCCTTATTATCTTCTGCTTCTTCACCCATGCTTGTTTTCCACTGCAGCTGCTGTTTGGACTTCAGACAGCAGGATATACTGCATGCCTGTGTAAGGTCTGCCATTTCTAGGTCCCATCACACCTCAGTGTCCTGCAGCTTAATGATAACCTGGCAGACAAAATTCCATTTTCTATGTTCTTGCTGATCCAGCTGATGAGTGGAAAAGTCTGCACAGGCATTATGTGGGGGTTAACAACAAGGCTAATATTGCTGCATGGAAAATCACCTCATCTCTAAAGTTCAGCGCCCACCCCTGAGAAGTGAAGCTGCTCGATTACTGTATTTCTGTTAATTTGTGGCTCTTGCAGTTCATGCCACAGAGGGCATTCAGGGACATGTTGGAGGGTATGGGATTATGATGATGATCTTGGACCTTTGTGAAGGCATGGTACTATGTAACTGCAAAATCCTACAGTTTAGCATAGATTTTTTTACTCTGTTCCCACTAGGAGACTTGACAGAACATGAATTGCACATGGTATTCAGAGCAACACGGATCACAGATCTCCTGCATTCTCTGTCTAGAGGCATCAGTAACTTCAACAGGACAACATAACCTAAAGCCTGTGGTTCCTAGTGCACAGCAGTGTTCTGCACCGAGTGGTGACACCCCGAGCTCCATTGACATAGTCCATGACATAATCACAGCCAGTTACCCCTCACCATTGCCTCTGCTATCTGTTTGACGTATTGTGCTCATAATCCCTTTTAACTAATAAGGGATGACAGGCCGGGCATTGCCAGCCAATTATGGACACCCTGAGCAAGTTACAGGGCACAAACCTGAAATCCAAATGGCTTTAACCACTCAGAAATCACATTGATTCACTGCCTGAAGTAGCTTAGAGTTAGATGGGGACGGAGACTGCCAATAAAAATAAGGAAACCAATCAAATGGAAACACTTACTGCCTGTTATAACAATGAGTTTCACCACAGCCATGGGTGACAGCTCGGCAGAAAGCTGTGTTTGTGTTCCCACAGCACGGAAGCTAAAGCAGCTGCAGGAGGTGAGAGCCAGTCAGATTGCAGCTCAGCTCTGCCGTGGTACTTGCCTACCTCTTTCAGGGGCTACAGGATTTATGCACACACAGAGCTGCTGAAAAAAATGGAATCCCTCAACTATGTCCTACCCCTGTCATGCTGAGTCACCTTGCGCTCCTAAGAAAGAAAGGGGTGATTTTGTGCTACACACAGGAAAGGCAATATTTTGGAAAGGTTACTAGTATTTTCTTAAAATAGACTTCAAGTTTCCAGCTGTGCAGGAGCTCCAGCTTAACTCTAATAAGCCATGTCTATCCAAAAGAATAGTTGTTTAACTCACATGAGCTTTTCAGCAGCTGAAATGTGAAAAATAGCAGTCATCCCAAAACAGAAGACATTGAGGATTTGTGTAAAAGTTGTAAAACTGTTCATTCTTATAGCAGACTGCACAACAAAATTATTATTAGGACACAGAAAACTCACCTACCATTTTCACTTTCCTTGAAATATTTGTGCAGATCTATTTTTGCACAAACAAATGTTCAAGAAGGATGTTTCGTTCATGGGGGTAGAGCCCAGAAGTTCAGACTAATGCAGTCCTCTGCAAAGAGGTACCTGTATATGAAGCAAAGTACATTAGTGTCACAAGTGCTTTCTTGAAAAGGTAAAGCGTAATTCTGAATGCTTATGACGAGAAATTTTAAAGGAGGCTGATTGTAATCCCCTTCCAAAAAGTTGCTGGCTGTTTTTATTGTGAGTTCAGACTATCTGCCCCAGGAATAGAGGCAGCTGGAATCACTCTTGACTCTTTCAGCATTAAGTCCTTGGATATATCAAATGCATATTTTGTTTGGCAGTAATGTTGGTGGAGATTAAAAAATATTAAGAATGGGGTTGGAAAAACACACTTCAATATAATGACAACAAATATTTACATAAGCAGTAGAAAGAAGAATAAGGAACTGTTTTCAGTCTTTACCAAGGCAGCAAGGTACCTGGTGTTTTTTATGATGCCATAGCAGCACTGCAAAACATTCTCACTATAATTAAGACCTTCTTAATTTTCATGGCAAATTGTGTCTTGAATGTCAACAAAATTTCATGGAAAAGTAGGGATACAGTATTTTCAGGTGCTAAACAAAGGTTTGTGTAGGTGAAGTGTTCATGGGACGCTGCACAGTGCAGAACAACTGGACCAGGCTCTGGCTGTTACTGGGTCTGACCACCAGCTCTCTGTTGTCCAGACAATGTGGGAATACTTCAGTCCTTGGACCCTCTAGGGTTCAGTGCTGTCTTTGTCTTAAGATACCCAGGCTAATAGCATGTCTTACAGACTCTCCAAACACCAACAGAAAATTTCAGAATGTTAAAAAGTCGGTTTCAAGGGCTGTTTGACCTCCTTCCCAGCTCCTGCAGGTGGGACACACCAGCCTTGGAATCCCAGAGTGGCACCCAACTGATGGCGTGAGTGCTCTGAGCTGCAGCTTCAGCTCCCCACAGGCTGAAGTGTGTGCCTGCTCAGTGTAAACATCTTAAAAGAACTATGGGCTATTTTGCAGAGATTTCCTGAGAAAAATTTCCTAGACTGAAGTACTCAAGGTGAGTGAAAACCCAGCATTTTCCTAGGTACAACCAGTAACTTTTGTTTCTGCTTTTATTGGGAAGTACACCAGTGATGTATCTGGAGTTTGGACAAAATGGTTTCCCTGTCTTATCAGTCTCTTAGCACAAGCTTATGCTAATTAAGTTACTCAACAGGGCAAACAGCTGGCGTGATCCCCTTTATCACTCCCCCATCCTGCTAGATAAATCATCCATCTCCTCCCACCAGCCATAGAAGTGAATTAACTTTAGGTCTGTCAGACTTGTTCTTGCTCATTTGGGTATTCACCTGGGGTCCCATGGGTCCAGGGCACAAGTATATACCCCTTGCCCCCACTGCTTTCCATTCTGGTTCAAATCCTGGCTGCATTCAGCCTGCTCTTTGACAAAAGCAAAGTTGAAGCTGGAGTGCTTCTATTTAAGTATAGAGCACTTAAATAAATTGTCCTGTATCATTAGTGCTGACCTTTTTGTAAATTTTCATTTTAAGTACAGCATAAAAACTAGTGGTAAAGCAAAACCCAGCAATATAGTTGAAATGGAGTTTCAAGATATATCCTGACATGTGTGCAGAGATCATCAGTTTCCCATAAAATTAGACTATATTTCATCTTTTCACTATCTCTGAAGCTTTTGTGCAATTCATGATAGAAGCACTTGAAAGCGGGGTGGAATTGCATTTTTCAGAATAAATACCTTGCTGCCTTTGTCATAATCTACCTCTTACTCACTTTGTTACTATATTTTCACCAACCCTTGTGTTTGTATGATGTTTGTGTGGTAGGGGGTTGGTAGCAGGGGTGGGGCTACAGGGGTGTCTCCTATGAGAAGCTGCTAGAAACTTCCCCAGCTCCAAGTCAGACACGCATCTGGCCAAGGTTGAGTTTATTAGCATCTCTGTAATTAACATATTTAAGAGAGGAAAACAAAACAAAATAAAAACTTTCAGTGCACAGAGCAGTGGGATGTGAGAAAGACATCCAGGCAGACACCCAGGTCAGTACAGAAGGTGGGGAGGAGGTGGACAGAGCAGAGACTCACCTCAGCCCATGGTGAGAGGGCAGGCTGTGCCCCTGCAGCCATGGAGGGTCTGGGGGAGCAGAGACCCTCCTGCAGCCTGGGGAGGGCCCCATCCCAGAGCAGGGGGATGTGCCTGAAGGAGCCTGTGACTCCATGGGAAGCCCACGCTGGAGCAGGCTGCTCCTGAAGGATGGAACCCCATGGAAGGGACCCACACTGGAGCAGTTCATGGAGAACTGCAGCCCCTGGGAAGGACTCACGTCGGAGAAGTTGGTGGAGGACTGTCTCCCATGGGAGGGACCCCACGCTGGAGCAGGGGCAGAGTGTGAGGATCCACCCTTAAGGAGGAAGGAGCAGCAGAGACAATGGTTGGTGGACTGACCACAGCCCCCATACCCTTGTGCTGTTGGAGGGGAGGAGGTAGGCAAATAGGGAACAAAGCTGAGCCTGGGAAGAAGGGAGGAGTGGGGAAAAAGGGTTTTTAAGATCTGGTTTTGTCTCTCATTACCATACTCTGATTTGATTGGTAACTAATTAAATTGATTTTTCTTCCTGAAGTCGAGTGCTGCCTGTGACCATGAGTGGTGAGTGATCCCTCCCTGCCCTTGTCTCACTCACCAGCCTTTCCTGCTATTTTCTCCTCTCCACCCCACTGGGGGCAGGAGTGAAGGAGCAGCTGTGTGGTGCTTCGTTGTGAGCTGGGCCTATACCAGGACAGGGTTTAAGACCAAAAAATGACTGGTCTGTAGAGGCAGAGAACAATTTTTAAGAAAATGTGTGTTGTTTTCCAGTTTGTTTAATTGAGCTTGTAGTTTTTTAACTGAATAATTTAAAGTGAAATAAGACTACATGTCCAAAAAGCATCCTTATACAAGCATGCAAGAAAGAAATAGAAATTATCAATTACTTCTATTAAAACATTTTAATTTATGGATTTATGTATAAAAAATTTCAGAAAGTTAAAAAATTAGTTTCAAGGCCAAAATTTGATTCTCTTAAGCTTTTCCAGAAACATAGAACATAAACCCAGACAAAATAGGCTCTTATTATAATGCAACTATTGTGAAATTTACAATGTTTTTCAGTGTTATCCATTGAAATTTCAAATATCCAAACTAAAATGTTTCCTGACTCTGGAATCATTACAGGTTTTCCTTATTCTGGACATCTTTAATGTAAATATGTTACAAATATTTTTCTCTATAGAAATATCTACATAATTAGTGTATTGACAATAATTTAAAATGGAAAGATTCAGTAATTTCTGTAGGGAGGAAATGGGAGAAACATTTTAATATGATATAGGAAATGTCTTAAGCTCTTCAGAAAAGCTTGATTTTAGGATTAAAGCCTTTAAAGTGAACAGCAAATCACATTCAGAAGAATAACACCAGGGTTAATCTACCTAGCATAGCAATTAACATCTAACTCGGAGCTGAGAGCAAAACTAAAGCGCAGCCCTCTGCAGCAGCAGCCTGCATTGAGCACTGGCTTTAGAGCCATGTTATCCAACCTAGACTAATTAGTGGCTGCAGCCAGTTACCCAGCACCTGCACCACACACCTCACCGGCTACTCAGTTTTATTCTGTGCAGTAGTTGCTTGTGCTGGTGCCAGAGTTCACCACCATCAGTGGAAGATAATTTCTTCAGGGTTCAATTTTCAGTTGTTATTTCTTTGTTGGCGCTTCATGAGCCTGTGGTGTTCATACTGTATTTAACTGTCTCCCTCCCACTTTCCCCAGCTTAGATCTTGAGAATGTTTGCAATCTTCCTTCTCATCTGTTTTTGCTTTGATGACAGGGATGCATTCTCCAGGACTTCCTGCCTGGTATGTCCCTGTGCACAGGGTGATGCTCCATAGGTGAGTGGTGGCCCAACATGTTCTTTGGACAGAAGCACTGCAGCTGTTTCTTCTACTTGCTCCACTGTGCCCTGACAACACACATCTCCGCCTTCTTTTTCCCTGCATGCAGATGTAACCTGTCCTGAAGTTTAAGAGCCTTTAAACAGAGACCTGTTGTCTGGACAATAAAAAACTAAGGTGGAAAAAAAAAAAGAGGGAAAAAAAAGTAAGCAAAAAAAGCAAGAGAGAAATGGGACCTGCTTGCAGAGGATGAGTTTCAAAGGGAGATGACAGTCAGAATGTGCTAGTTGAGTTGTTGCATTGTGTATGCTTCTTGCCTTTTGTTTCCAGGCAAAATACCTTTGAGGCTGTGGATTACTGATAGCCATAGGTGCAGTGTTTGTTTCGCTTGCTTCATGCAATAAAGCCAATCACTGAATTTCAGCCACTCTGCTCAATAGTCCACAGGCTATATTTGTTATCTACATACTTTTCTTACCATCTCTGTGACAATAGCTTGGAACTTGATGGAAGCAGTGCTAGCTCATCTGCAAGCACCAGAAAACTTACTGCTCCTTTCACAGATTATGATGGGAAATCAAAGGATGGTTAAGATATGATTCTGAATCTCTCAGTAACATTCAGTTCTATCTTTCATAGACATTTCTTACTTAGATGTTTCTGTGGGTTTTCCTGCCTGTTGGAAACTCCCCTATTCTGGAGAAAAGTTTTGGGTGAATATGACTGCTGTTTCAGATGACTGAATCAGAAAAGGTGTTCATTCAGGTTTCTTATGCTTGTACATTTTTTGTTCAGTACCCTCCTACACCCTTGATGTAAAAGTAATTCAAGCTGAAATTTAAAAATATGTTCTTTTCAAAATATAATAGTAATATTATTATTAAAAAGAATAATAATAAATAAGATCTCTTGGGAATCAGTAAGCAGCAAGTGACTTGGGATTCAGCTGACTGTTACATGAAGTACCTCCTGTGCGTGTTGGAGCATCTGCAGCTTCTTTCTTGATTTCTTAGTGCAATCCCAGGGGTGAGATTTAGATCCAGAGCTTGAAACCCTACATTGTGTGGCTGTCATAGGAAGCCTGGGCCCACACCCGTGAAAGGACTACCGCTGCTTGGCTTCTGAGAGTGAAGGTTTGGCTTTGTTGGTGAAGAGCTCCAATGCAAAGGCTGTGTCCCAGGCTCTGTTGCTCTGTGGTCCATGTCCACACTTTCACAGATAGCTCTGGAGCTGAGTGTCTATTTATTCATCACAATACCTGGCCCTTATTCTGTGCAGAAGTCCTATAACCCTGACATATCTTCATTATTTTTTGAGACTTTAGAAGATGAAAATGTCTAAAGCAACTTCACCATGTGACAGAAAAGCTTCATGCTGCACAAGTATGGACATGGTAGAAAGGCTATATAAGGATATTTAACTGGGCAACAACTGTTGGGATAATGTCAGAAAACAGGATAAGATAAACAGATTTTATGTAGATTTATCCCCACTGAGCTCTGGGAGCAGGTCCTGGAAGAAACAGTGGTATTTCACCATAGAGCATTTGGTTCACTCCAAAAAGGTCCTGGGAATAGACTAATACACAAGTAGCAAGCATGAATGATGAGGGAAGCAGGATGTGAGGTGAGCTGGAGATCTAAGCTGTTAAACACTGTAGACATGGTGCCCTGACACAAGTAAAGACCAAGCAACAGCTAAGAGAGAGATGATTTTGAGGGAATGACAAGGAATAAAGACCTGTGGTTGATCTATAGTCTACATCTATTCCTGAATAGAATGGATTTGAAAGCTCGATGAAACAAGATCACATCCTCTAGATTCATAGACAGAGAAAATGCACTGTACAGAACAGCCAGCTATCACAGAGATAAATTTAGACAGGCTGATAAGACATTGCTTTACTTTGATGAACGTGCTCATCACAGAATGATACTTTCAATGACTCTGTGCAGCACCTCAGTAAATCCAGCCATTGTTCTTTTTCCTTTATATACATTAACCAGACAAAAATAAAGCAGTCCAGCGCAGCCTGCATCCATGTTGTGTTAACAAGAAGAATCTCAACAAGCATTCTTTTCCCACAGTGTGTTGTAAATGATGTGGTTTGTTACTGAGCCTTTTAAAAACAGGTGGCAGAATAATGGAGCCACCCTTCTCAGAATTTGCTAATGATCCAACCTGAGCTGCAGTATTATATTTTAGGAATAGTAATGCAATACACTTGGATTAATTAAATAAATAGAAAGGAAAAATCAGAAGGAAGAATATGTTAATAAGTCCATGGCAATATAGTTGTGCTTAACAAGGAGTATTGATTACTGGGGCATTTCACATTTGTTATGCACTACTGCACTGAGCACACATGGAAAAGTGACAGCTCTGAAGTAATTACATAGGAATTGTCAGCACATTCATTTGTGTTTGGGTTATTTCACTGCACTGGCATTTCTATACATTATAGCATGTCACCTTAGATGTACACAGAAGTTAAATCATTTATCCTCCAACTAATTAAAACAAGAGCAGAAAGGACCCTTTCCAAGAATTTAGACAAAGGCCTTGGTAAAAATTCACAAAGCTATATGTGGATTTGTTGCTGATTATTTAAAGTGAATTTGAGATAGATTTAATTGTTCTCCGGTTGTCAAGTGTGAAGAGAATACAACTACAACTTTCTCCAGTACCCACTTCTCTGAGATACAAGCACTCAATGCTGGACTAAAATAAATTCAATTATTTTCCATAGGCCATTAGATAGTCAACTGATACTTGTAACTTGCATTCATAAAGTTAACTATGCTGTCTGAGATTGAAACAGCTGAACTATAAGAGAAAGATTCATGAGATCCATCCGGTACCTGAGTTAAGACCATTTGATTTATCTAGTCACTAGTCACAGTCTAGAGCACACATTTTATTCAGAGTATTATGAGCTAGTAAGAGACATGGCTGAAGCACTTACCTGTTGGAAGAGTGCTAATACATTATTATGCGTGTTCTTAGAGCTAAAACCATCTACTCAGACAATAATTAAGTATCAGGTCAATGCCTTTTTAGTGAAGAAATTGAAAGCTCTGTAAAAGATGATTTTTTTAATTTTAATTTTTCTGTTTGTTTGTTTGTTCACTGCCTGGAGAGAGGAAAAAAAGTAAAAAGAAAGCAAAAGAGAAAAAAGGATAAGCCAACATTTACATGAGCCAGCAAAATGCCTTTGCAGCAAAGAAGGTTAATGGTATCCTGGGCTGCATTAAGAGGAGTACTGCCAGCAGGAGAAGGGAAGCGATCCTTCCCCTTTGCTCAGCACCGGTTCACTGTGTCCAGTCCTGGGCTCCCCACTACAAGAAAGATATGGACATATTGGTGAGAGTCCAGCCAAGGGTCACAAATTCGATGAAAGGACTGAAACACCTCTCTGATGAGGAAAGGCTGAGAGCGCTGGGACTGTTCAACCTAGAGAAGGGAAAGCTCAGAGAGATTTTATCAGTGTATATAAACACCTGAAACGAGGGTGCAAGGAAAATGCATCCAGGCTCTTTTCAGTGGTAACTAGTGACAGGACTAGGCACAGCAAACACAAAATGAAACACAAGATGTTCCCTCTGAACACCAGGAAACACTTTCTTACTGTGAGGGTGACTGAGCACTGACAGAGGTTGCGCAGAAAAACTGTGGAGTCTCCATCCTTGGAGATATTCAAAAGTGATCTGGAAATGTCCTTGGCAGCATGCTCTGCATAGGAGGGTTGGAGAAGATGTCCTCCAGATGTCCCTTCTAACCTTAACTATTCCATGCTTCTGTGAAAGAAGGGGAAAGGATAAAGAAAAGGGAGAGGAAAAGGGTACGAACAAGCTGCCTGATTCCAGCAGTCTGAAACACAGACATTTGTTTCCCACTAAAACAAAAATATGAAATATATTGGGTTGAACTATGTAACTGGTTTTTGGGTGGTTTTTTTTTTTTTTTAGTTTCCTCACAATGAATTTTTTGTAATATTTTGAGGTTCTATCAGAATTATAAACCTCAATGATCAATGACCTTTTTTGTCCCCCAAATAACATTGCTGTACTGTTTAGTTAATGCTCTTGAGGTTGTTCATGTTGCTATGCTGTTCATTGTAAGCTGCTCCATTAATGAAAGTATAACTATATTGTCCATGTCAATGACTGGTTTGTTTAATACATCTCTGAGAGTTAACCTTTTTTAACTCTGATACTTAAACTTTTCCAGCTGAACAATAGAAGAGTCTACAGTGGGAGACCTGTTAAGTTTATGGTGTCTATGTTTCATTACTTTAAAAAGAAGTTTCTTAGTAACACATAAGCTGCAAAATTTGGAGATGTAAATTATCCTATATTTTGCATGGTTCTACCTAACTTCTTTTTATAACTCAAGTTACGGAAGAGACTCCCCCCAAACTCTCCTCAAGAAATTTAAAACCAGGATTCTAGGTGTTGTTTTCAAACACTAAACCTTACAAACATGTTAGGTGTTCACTTTATATAGTATCTGAAACCTTTGTAAAGTATATGTATAAGAAAGCTGAAGCAGTGTTGCAGAAAACCTGTATGTCACAGCTCACTCATGATTGGAAAGTAAAACGACAGTTTTATCTTCACAATTTGATCTTGCTGACAGTAGCTGAGAAAGATATTTCAGAGTTAAGCTGGCACATATGCTAAAAAACATTAGTTCATAACAAGAATTCCATGGTTGTTTCTGGATCTAGGGTAGGATTTTAATTCAGCAATAGATAAATCTTCAAATGGAACTAGATTTTCAATTTGCTTCAAGGCTCAGGAGTTTACACAGTTGTGCAAACTCTCTCTAAATCTCTGCCGTTTACAAAATGAGACTTAAATGTTACATGACTTTACCAGTGCTCATCTTCCATGACTGCCAATGTATATTTTGTATGTTGAACTGGAGGCGTATCTGCATTTCTTAATTAGAGAATTTGAGGAGAGGTTTCTAGTGATTTCCTATTCTGGACAGGCCTAGAAGCTCTGACTGAGCAGTGTTTCATCATGTTTTGGTTTCTCTGCCAAGTAATTCAAGTAAATGAGATATTAAAAGACAGGTAGACTTCTGTATACATTAAAGGATGGAGATCATCAGTTCCAGCTTTGGACAATGCTTCAAGAAAGTTTGTCTTTCATCCATTTCCAGCTGATTCTGTACCTGATCCAGTTCACAGTAATTCAAGTAAACAAATTTTAAGACACGACAGTTATGTATAACTTCACCTTTCCTTCCTCCTTCCAACATCAGTGATGTCAACAGAAGCACCACAGTGAATTATGGACCAAGAAGAACATGTTATTTTCACTCCTGAGTGCCAGATAGCATGATCCAGTGCAATGAAAGGACACAATAATTTTTGAAAGGATAAAAACAGGCTCTGATTTCATCTTTGCTATTTAAGAAATACTTTTAATAAGTTCTTTCCTCCATGGCCCACCACTCCTAATGTGTCATTCTCTGTGAACCTTGGCATATATTTCTGTAACCATCAATTCTCTCTAAAGGTCTTTTTTTTTCCTACTGTGTGAATTTGATCGTGAATTTTGAGAATGGTTTAACTCCCCATTAACTATTGTTAATTTACAAGAGAACTCCTGTGGAAAACAAACAAATAAACAAACACATAATTTGATGCAACATCAGTTAGGAATACCAAACAAAGCTATTAGGAACAGCACAACTACTTGGAATAGCAAATACAGGTGGATTTGGGAGGAGTAATCAGGCAAACACCAAAGATATGTTGTTCTCTGAGAGCACTAGCTTTATTTCTTTAATTTATTAATCTTCCTGTGGAGTTCAAAAAAATAGTGTGAAAAACCTCACATGAAAAGACAAGTTTAAAGCCAAAGTTCATGTTTGAGAATTTTGATGTGCAGTAAACAGAAATGCATAGTTCATCCTTTTTTTCAACTCATCCATAGGACGGAATTTGAGTCTAATACCTTTCATGTAAAGGAATTACACATAACAAAGCTAGCAAAACTCCCATAAGTGTCCTTTTCCATACTTAAAAAATTGCTCCCACTCTGCATTACGTGCCAAATCTTTCTCCAGAAAACACAGTCTATGAGGGCTGGTGAATAAGAAATTTGTATTAGATCCACATTCACTCCTAAAATCCACCCCTAGTCTGCAACAACCCCTTTGTTGTGGCCAGCAGTGGAAATGCAGATCTCACTACCCATAAAAAGTCTTCTTTTCCCTTCTGTTTTTTGGGGGGATATATATATATATATTAAAAAAAAAAAAATAGCAATAACATGGAGAATTATGAAAGTCCATTACAGGTGCACACTCTGTAATAAATGGTCATTTGTTCTATGGAAAATAGAAATATTTCTTCTATGTCATCATACCTTTAAACGTTGCATTTAATGTGAAGCCTGGATGACTGATTAACACCTTATAGTGTGAGACCTCTTTGTATAAACAAGGATAATTTCATTTCAACAACCTTTTACTCTAAGTAAAACACAGTGGTTATAAAATTTGTGCACCTATTTATAACCATGTAATTTCTAGTGTCTTTGAAAAAATTAATCAAGCTCTATAGCTAAGGCTGTGCAAGAAATGAAAAGACCAACATGCTGCAGACTGCTTAGGTTGACTAGTATTGGCTGACAGCTGTAGAGTACATTTCATGCTCTAAGAAGTCTGTGCCACTAAAAAAGATGAAGGCAACAAGGGATAGGATACATTACCTAAAAGCATAGGATCTCATAATTATAGAACGGAGGACTGAAAAGCCAAGGAAGGTGTTTCAGGGAGATATATGGAGGCAATACAAAAAATATTGCCATCTTGGAGGATTTAATCATCTGGCATAGTCAAAAATGTTTAAAAGAGTTCACCCTGCCAACAGGACTTATTGAAGCCAAGAAAGGAGGAGGACAACTAAAGCTCTCCTTTAGGATGTTTTTGTTTCAGTTTACTGGCAGAAACAAACCTGTCAGAGCTCATTATTTCGAGTGAACCTCAAATGTATCTGTCAAACACATATTTATTATCCTTTTTGGGGGGAGAGGAGGATGTCGGTGGGTTTTTTGTCTGTTTGAATGTCCTTTTTGTCATTTTTACCTGCACATCGTTAGTTTGAAATGAAAATTCAATACATTACATTCTATGTTTTTAACAGAAGGAAATATTTTGCCTTTCTTCAAATGTTCCTTTCTTTCTACCTAAACCTACTTGATAAATCTGTTATGCTGTTTGAATTAATAATAATTTTTGTTGACCTTTTTTCTGTGGGGTAAGCAGTTGCTACATTGCAGTCTCACCAGCTGAACAGTACCCAGCAGAACCAAACAAGTTGTCCTTTGTCTTTAAAAGACAGTTCTTCCTGTGTTTGCTTTGAACCACTCCTTCAGTAGGATGAAACCAGTCAAGCTGACTCCTTGATCATCCTTTCTATGCAAATAAATCTCCCTGGGGAGCAGGGCTGAGGTAATGCCAAGGCCACTTCTCTCTTCTTTGTCAGATCAGCTCCCAAGGGTCATGAGTTGACAGGAATAAGTTGAAGGACACTTTAAGCTGTCTTAAACAATACCTATCCATGGGGGAGGGAAAAAAAAAAGTCATAAAAGTAGTTGAAATGTATCCTTGTTCTCAGTCTTCAGTGCTGTGTTGGGCACAAATGGGCCAAACTACAGAGTCCAGACATATCCCTCTCATAGCACATTGCCTTTCTCAAGGGATCACGTGTTGCATCTGTTGTACCTGGAATGCAGTCCTTTGCTTTTGATATGACATTTGTTTCCACAGCAACCAACTGGGAAATAAGCGTAGGCAATATAAACTATGGAGGCAGGATTTATTCTAAATGAAATGTTTTTTTTTAAAGTTTCCCCGAGGCTGTCAGCAAACTTTAATATTTTAATACTCTTGATTTCCTAAGTGGAGTGACAAACAATTCCAAATCAAAATACAAAAGAGAATACAAAATAAATTGAATTCAACTATATGGACATGCACCAAATTGTCAGATAGAAAGCAGAATTCGAAGTCTCCCATAAGCTTCAGTTGCTTATTTCCCAGCTATTTTACTGTTAAAGGTTATCCTACCACTTGAGGAGCTATTTTCATATTGAAACTATAAAAAAAACCCATCGTGGTTCATCCTAGGATATGGAATTTCAAGAGCAAACAGACTACTTGAAGTAACGATAACTAGGATGGCATTTATTCACCAGTATATTTTCGAAGCCTCATACTTCCGTCATGAGACTACTTCAAGAAATTATTTATTGCTTACTTATTTATTACTGTAACATCCTAAGCATTCCAAAACATTAGAAGAATCCATTGCTTGAAGTATTTAAGGTCAAAATCTATGCATAGATGTCTTCTTATCTGCCCTCCACATAATACCATTCATATTACATCAGCCAATCATTCATTTAAGTACGACAGCTTGCATTTAAATACAAGTTCCCCTGCTAGGGATGTAGCTGCTGTAATACAATGCCCCAAATACAGCTGGAGTCTGCCATAGCCAGGAACAGCACCCACCTCTACTAAATATGACACCTGACACCAACAGGTCTGTGTACTCATGAACTTCAGAATTTTTCCTTCTTGGAGAAGGTAAAAAGAAAAGGTCCAAAGAGCATCTAAGCCTCTCCTTGGGAAAATTCTCAAGTCTCCATTTAAATTTATCCTTTCTGGGGATGGCATTTGTATGAATTCTGTCTTAGAGGGGGATATTTTCTTGACTGGGAGCCTTAGGTATTTCATGTGACGAAAAATGTAAACTTTTCCAGCAGTTCATTGTCTACACTATAAACTCACTGTGTTGTCAGATGCTGTGCAAACAGATACAGTCCCTGCCAGAAAGAAAGAGTGCTTTGATATAAAATAAACAGCAGTAAAGGAGAGAAAGGTGGATAAAGGTCATTGCATTAACACTTGTTTATTTATTTCGGCTATTTCAGTTAAGCAATTCTTTAGAACTTCATTAAAACACTAAGAAGTGTAAAAAAAACCCAACCTGGAATACCATTTGTCATTCCAGACATTAACACTGCTGATTTCTGAGATACAGCAGGTTTTGATGAGGGATGTGGGAGCAGGGAGGATAATGGCATATCACTGTGACATTTTATTATTCTGTCCATTTCTCAGTTCAATAAACTTCACCAAAAAAAAAAAAAAAAGCACCTCAAAAGCTCCCTATGAAGTAGGGTAACACCGTTATTCCAATTTTATGATGAGAAAATGAGACACAGTGGGCTAAAGCGAACAATACGGAGACTGAAGTCACACTAAAACAGTGTGGCTCAGCTTCAGAATGAAGCCCACCTAGGTCCTGCACCTTTCTTTATTAGCATTACTGTGCCTGCTTCCTAAAAAGCCCTGAATATATTACAGAAATTGCTTTTCTTCTCTCACTGCATGGGTTGTCACAACATGCTGAATGCAAACAGGGATGATTCCAGGGGATTGAATCTACAGGCATATCATTCAGAGCACAAGGATAGGAATGCTTGACGAATATGGGCTGCAAGGTATTTCCCTCATGTGGTCTATGCATTTGACTCTCGATATGTAATTCCTTCACAAGGATTAAATATGTGCAGGAAAGCACGTGAATGAGGCTTTTAACTTTACTGCTCTTCACCAGCTGTTTTTCCATTCCACTGAGTTTTCATTTACTGCATTTCCACATCGACTATGAAAATGTGGGAGGTGCTGAAAAAAACATAGAACCACCTGGAAGTATGGAAGGATGATAAAAAATAGGAAAAAACTGAGAGACTGACAGATCTCACAGAAGGCACTTTCTCTGCTTCATAAGTTTGATTTGAATTATTATCACCCCAGAACTCTCAGTCAATGCCAGAATACAAAATTAGGGCTATGGCTAATACAAAAAACACTCAGAGGGCAATGCTACATATTTTTCATAGGATTTTGTGCTCAGCAAGGTTGCAAAGGTGGTGTTCAGAAATAAAATGCTTTATCTTCTTCTCTGGGCTATTGAAAGGACAGGGTCACTGTGATAATGAGAACTGGACTTGTGAGACTTTAGGAGAAGCATTTTACATTGTAGAAGCATGCTGATGAGCTTTATGACTAAAAATTGTGACAGGTATGAATGTCAGTTTGGGAAAAAAGGGATGGATCTGATGAATACTCTGAAGTCACCCTCACTACTGCTAAGCAAAGAGATTTATAGAAAAAAACAAACACAAACAAGTTTTTTTTTTTAATAAAAGAAGGTATATTTGTCTCATGGACAATAAATCTAAAGGTTATTAATTTTGTTTTGAATCATAAGGGCTAGCCATTTCTTTCCTGATTAAAAAAAAAAAAAGAATAAAGAGAAAGAAAGTAGTTTGAGCTTCATTTGTGATGTGACTACGAGGAGCAAATCCTCTACTCATTCACTTATTTGAGAGATGGACTAAAGAAAATTTACCCTCAGGGAATCCTGCTCCAAGATGCTGAGATTCACAATTTCACCAACAGAGCTGATCAATACTAGCTTTCTCTGGAGTCAGATGACCTGTAACTTGTTGGGTTTCTATGTACAGTCTACTGACCTTACTTGCCTCCCTACCCTGTCCAAGTAGTCAGTCTGACTGCTTGACTCTTCACTCATCTTCTGGCTCAAATTATATTGAAAGACTGTTGTAAATTCCTTGTGTCTAGAACTTCACATAGTGTGTAAGGGCCATGAAAGATGAAAATTTAGTTAATAGTGTTGTGCTAGTAAAGCTGTTACAGAGTTGGTTCTGTAGTAGTGTGCAAATGCCTCACTGTGGGAGCTCTTGTATATAAGCAAGCACAACGCAAAGACTTTTTTGTTTACTCCCTGTCCCCAGTTCAGCAAATTTTGCAAACTAAATAAGAATAAAAATAAAAGAGAAAAGGAAAGCACAGAAGCAATTTCTTGAGACCGTTTAATACCATCTGCCTCAAGCAGAACCATCGTGTACATCATGCCCTGTCTGCTCAGACACACCACAATGAAGGTGGTGTAAAGGGGGTGAAGGTCATGACATTTTCACTCTGGAGCTGTGTGCTATCAAGGCACACAGAAGATAGAGCCCTTGATGGTATTCCCAAACCGCACGTGTGTGCATCATTCATTTGCCCTGCATTTCAGCTCTGATCAATCTATCTCAAGGTTTACTGTAAGCTCCATCTACCATATAACTCGAATGCTTAGTCGTTGTATGTATGCAACATAAACTACCTCACTCTCAACTTTTTCCAGACTGCAGGGATGTGTCAACTCTTCCTTTCTCTAGTTAGAGAACATCTGCTTGAAGTATTTATCATTCTAAAATATGTTTCTATTAAGTTAGGAGAGCTTTGTTAGGAAGGGGGAGCTGATATCACATGTGGTCTTTAAACTGGTCAATAAGGAATTTAATTAATTCTTGAAGCTTCAGACACAGCAGAGTCTATGCACAACCTAATACTGTGTATCATTTCTTTCATCCCTGGGGCTGTAAAGCATAAGGAGGGCTTTTTTCAAATGGGAACTTCCCAAATCATACACAGGTCCTTATGTGCCTTGTGCAGTGCTGCGACATTACAGAACAGCTTTCCATAGCTACCTTAATTCTCAGCACTTAGCATAAACTGGTCTTCAGAAGATTTGGAAAGATCTAAATGATGAGGTAGATTTTCAAGACCATGTAAGTTATTTCCTAAAGGCTTATAATTATGTATTTTTAAAGGAAGGGGGGGTTGAGAAAGGAATAATTAGAATATGACAAATTATTCATCAGTAACTCCCCACACTAATGAGACATTTCACCAGGCAGTTAATTATGCCAGAATGATTAGTACATCCATACTTATGCTGACACATCTGTAACGTGAAAATCAGGTTGTTCAGAAAAATCTGATGCTGTTACTAGACTTCACCAAATTAACTTAGTGTCTCAAAAACATTTCAATGTCTCATCTAAAGGATTTGCATAGCTTAAGTTAATTGGAGATAAATTTATGCATCAAAACTTCTTTAATTTTCCACATGTAGCTACTAAGGGATTTTTTATAGTTTTTGCTATTTTTGATAAATGGTGCAACACTGGAAAGTAGTCACTTCCTACACTTAATCAGAGCGGAAAGTAGGTTACTGCTCTGCATTCCATAAAACACAAGAATAAACTAATTAAAGATTTGGTATTTGGCATGGTTCAGTGACAGTTTTGTACATCACCAGAGTTGGATTTCATATTAAGTCTTCCGAGGGTTGTTGCAAGAGCTGAGCTAGGGATTAAGAGCTGGATGCCCTGGGTCAAACTAATACTTCTGGTTTCTTTTTAGTATCATCCATCATTAATAATTTTTCTGGCTCTCAGATCCCTTTGGAGCGTCAAGGACACATGATCACTCCGTTTTGCTCTTCACTTGCACAGACTCCTTACTGAAATAGCCCCAGTGGTGAAGGAGGCCTTGGGTACCCATTCCCTCTGGAGGTCTAATATGAACAGCCCTTAATCTGTCAATGCCCTCTTTCTCCAGTGACAGTCACGTGTGGTGCCTTGGGCCTCATTTTTATTTCCCTGTCTAAAGGTAGGAGAGATCAGGGTCAATGTCTTTGGACTGAGCATGACATGGCAGTGTGTGCTGGAAGCCCAGAAAACAAATCATATCCTGGGCTGTATCAGGAGAAGTGTGGCCAGCAGGTCCACATAAGAAGCCAGCATAAGAAGGTTATCGACCAGTTGGGGCAAGTCCAGAGGAGGGCCACCAAAATGATCAGAAGGCTGGAGCACCTCTCCTATGATGAAAGGCTGAGAGAGTTGGGCTTGTTCATCGCAGAGAAGAGAAGGCTCCAGGGACACCTTATAGCACCCTCCAGTACCTGAAGGAGCCTACAAGGAAGATGGAGGGGGACCTTTTACAAAGGACTGTAGTGACAGGGACAGGG